>NW_026867600.1:50147-157647 GCF_020745735.1 Hemiscyllium ocellatum
CTGTCTGCTGTAACTCTCACTACGTTGTCTGTCTGCTGTAACACTCACTACGTTACCTGTCTGCTGTAACACTCACTACGTTACCTGTCTGCTGTAACACTCACTACGTTACCTGTCTGCTGTAACACTCACTACGTTACCTGTCTGCTGTAACACTCACTACGTTGTCTGTCTGCTGTAACACTCACTACGTTACCTGTCTGCTGTAACACTCACTACGTTACCTGTCTGCTGTAACACTCACTACGTTACCTGTCTGCTGTAACTCTCACTACGTTACCTGTCTGCTGTAACACTCACTACGTTGTCTGTCTGCTGTAACTCTCACTACGTTACCTGTCTGCTGTAACTCTCACTACGTTGTCTGTCTGCTGTAACACTCACTACGTTACCTGTCTGCTGTAACACTCACTACGTTGTCTGTCTGCTGTAACACTCACTACGTTGTCTGTCTGCTGTAACTCTCACTACGTTACCTGTCTGCTGTAACACTCACTACGTTACCTGTCTGCTGTAACTCTCACTACGTTACCTGTCTGCTGTAACACTCACTACGTTTCTGTCTGCTGTAACTCTCACTACGTTGTCTGTCTGCTGTAACTCTCACTACGTTACCTGTCTGCTGTAACTCACTACGTTACCTGTCTGCTGTAACACTCACTACGTTACCTGTCTGCTGTAACTCTCACTACGTTACCTGTCTGCTGTAACACTCACTACGTTACCTGTCTGCTGTAACTCTCACTACGTTCCTGTCTGCTGTAACACTCACTACGTTACCTGTCTGCTGTAACACTCACTACGTTACCTGTCTGCTGTAACACTCACTACGTTACTGTCTGCTGTAACACTCACTACGTTACCTGTCTGCTGTAACACTCACTACGTTGTCTGTCTGCTGTAACACTCACTACGTTACCTGTCTGCTGTAACTCTCACTACGTTACCTGTCTGCTGTAACACTCACTACGTTGTCCTGTCTGCTGTAACACTCACTACGTTACCTGTCTGCTGTAACTCTCACTACGTTACCTGTCTGCTGTAACACTCACTACGTTACCTGTCTGCTGTAACTCTCACTACGTTAACTGTCTGCTGTAACACTCACTACGTTGTCTGTCTGCTGTAACACTCACTACGTTACCTGTCTGCTGTAACACTCACTACGTTGTCCTGTCTGCTGTAACACTCACTACGTTACCTGTCTGCTGTAACACTCACTACGTTACCTGTCTGCTGTAAACTCTCACTACGTTACCTGTCTGCTGTAACACTCACTACGTTACCTGTCTGCTGTAACACTCACTACGTTGTCTGTCTGCTGTAACTCTCACTACGTTACCTGTCTGCTGTAACACTCACTACGTTACCTGTCTGCTGTAACTCTCACTACTACGTTGTCTGTCTGCTGTAACACTCACTACGTTACCTGTCTGCTGTAACTCTCACTACGTTACCTGTCTGCTGTAACTCTCACTACGTTGTCTGTCTGCTGTAACACTCACTACGTTACCTGTCTGCTGTAACACTCACTACGTTGTCTGTCTGCTGTAACTCTCACTACGTTACCTGTCTGCTGTAACACTCACTACGTTGTCTGTCTGCTGTAACTCTCACTACGTTACCTGTCTGCTGTAACACTCACTACGTTGTCTGTCTGCTGTAACACTCACTACGTTGTCTGTCTGCTGTAACTCTCACTACGTTACCTGTCTGCTGTAACTCACACACTACGTTGTCTGTCTGCTGTAACTCTCACTACGTTACCTGTCTGCTGTAACACTCACTACGTTGTCTGTCTGCTGTAACTCTCACTACGTTACCTGTCTGCTGTAACTCTCACTACGTTGTCTGTCTGCTGTAACTCTCACTACGTTACCTGTCTGCTGTAACACTCACTACGTTGTCTGTCTGCTGTAACACTCACTACGTTACCTGTCTGCTGTAACTCTCACTACGTTGTCTGTCTGCTGTAACACTCACTACGTTACCTGTCTGCTGTAACACTCACTACGTTGTCTGTCTGCTGTAACTCTCACTACGTTACCTGTCTGCTGTAACACTCACTACGTTACCTGTCTGCTGTAACTCTCACTACGTTGTCTGTCTGCTGTAACACTCACTACGTTACCTGTCTGCTGTAACTCTCACTACGTTGTCTGTCTGCTGTAACACTCACTACGTTGTCCGTCTGCTGTAACACTCACTACGTTACCTGTCTGCTGTAACTCTCACTACGTTGTCTGTCTGCTGTAACTCTCACTACGTTACCTGTCTGCTGTAACACTCACTACGTTACCTGTCTGCTGTAACTCTCACTACGTTACCTGTCTGCTGTAACACTCACTACGTTACCTGTCTGCTGTAACTCTCACTACGTTACCTGTCTGCTGTAACTCTCACTACGTTGTCTGTCTGCTGTAACACTCACTACGTTACCTGTCTGCTGTAACTCTCACTACGTTACCTGTCTGCTGTAACTCTCACTACGTTGTCTGTCTGCTGTAACTCTCACTACGTTGTCTGTCTGCTGTAACACTCACTACGTTACCTGTCTGCTGTAACACTCACTACGTTGTCTGTCTGCTGTAACTCTCACTACGTTACCTGTCTGCTGTAACTCTCACTACGTTGTCTGTCTGCTGTAACTCTCACTACGTTGTCTGTCTGCTGTAACACTCACTACGTTGTCTGTCTGCTGTAACACTCACTACGTTACCTGTCTGCTGTAACACTCACTACGTTACCTGTCTGCTGTAACACTCACTACGTTACCTGTCTGCTGTAACTCTCACTACGTTACCTGTCTGCTGTAACTCTCACTACGTTACCTGTCTGCTGTAACACTCACTACGTTACCTGTCTGCTGTAACACTCACTACGTTGTCTGTCTGCTGTAACACTCACTACGTTACCTGTCTGCTGTAACACTCACTACGTTGTCTGTCTGCTGTAACACTCACTACGTTACCTGTCTGCTGTAACTCTCACTACGTTACCTGTCTGCTGTAACTCTCACTACGTTACCTGTCTGCTGTAACACTCACTACGTTGTCTGTCTGCTGTAACACTCACTACGTTACCTGTCTGCTGTAACTCTCACTACGTTACCTGTCTGCTGTAACTCTCACTACGTTACCTGTCTGCTGTAACACTCACTACGTTACCTGTCTGCTGTAACACTCACTACGTTGTCTGTCTGCTGTAACTCTCACTACGTTACCTGTCTGCTGTAACACTCACTACGTTACCTGTCTGCTGTAACACTCACTACGTTATCTGTCTGCTGTAACTCTCACTACGTTGTCTGTCTGCTGTAACACTCACTACGTTACCTGTCTGCTGTAACTCTCACTACGTTACCTGTCTGCTGTAAACTCACTACGTTACCTGTCTGCTGTAACTCTCACTACGTTACCTGTCTGCTGTAACTCTCACTACGTTGTCTGTCTGCTGTAACTCTCACTACGTTACCTGTCTGCTGTAACACTCACTACGTTGTCTGTCTGCTGTAACTCTCACTACGTTACCTGTCTGCTGTAACACTCACTACGTTACCTGTCTGCTGTAACACTCACTACGTTGTCTGTCTGCTGTAACTCTCACTACGTTACCTGTCTGCTGTAACACTCACTACGTTGTCTGTCTGCTGTAACTCTCACTACGTTACCTGTCTGCTGTAACTCTCACTACGTTGTCTGTCTGCTGTAACTCTCACTACGTTGTCTGTCTGCTGTAACACTCACTACGTTACCTGTCTGCTGTAACTCTCACTACGTTGTCTGTCTGCTGTAACTCTCACTACGTTGTCTGTCTGCTGTAACACTCACTACGTTACCTGTCTGCTGTAACTCTCACTACGTTGTCTGTCTGCTGTAACACTCACTACGTTACCTGTCTGCTGTAACTCTCACTACGTTGTCTGTCTGCTGTAACACTCACTACGTTGTCTGTCTGCTGTAACACTCACTACGTTACCTGTCTGCTGTAACTCTCACTACGTTGTCTGTCTGCTGTAACACTCACTACGTTACCTGTCTGCTGTAACACTCACTACGTTACCTGTCTGCTGTAACTCTCACTACGTTGTCTGTCTGCTGTAACTCTCACTACGTTACCTGTCTGCTGTAACTCTCACTACGTTACCTGTCTGCTGTAACACTCACTACGTTACCTGTCTGCTGTAACTCTCACTACGTTACCTGTCTGCTGTAACACTCACTACGTTACCTGTCTGCTGTAACTCTCACTACGTTACCTGTCTGCTGTAACACTCACTACGTTGTCCTGTCTGCTGTAACTCTCACTACGTTACCTGTCTGCTGTAACTCTCACTACGTTGTCTGTCTGCTGTAACTCTCACTACGTTGTCTGTCTGCTGTAACACTCACTACGTTACCTGTCTGCTGTAACTCTCACTACGTTGTCTGTCTGCTGTAACTCTCACTACGTTGTCTGTCTGCTGTAACACTCACTACGTTACCTGTCTGCTGTAACTCTCACTACGTTGTCTGTCTGCTGTAACTCTCACTACGTTACCTGTCTGCTGTAACACTCACTACGTTGTCTGTCTGCTGTAACTCTCACTACGTTACCTGTCTGCTGTAACTCTCACTACGTTGTCTGTCTGCTGTAACTCTCACTACGTTACCTGTCTGCTGTAACACTCACTACGTTGTCTGTCTGCTGTAACACTCACTACGTTACCTGTCTGCTGTAACTCTCACTACGTTGTCTGTCTGCTGTAACACTCACTACGTTACCTGTCTGCTGTAACACTCACTACGTTGTCTGTCTGCTGTAACTCTCACTACGTTACCTGTCTGCTGTAACACTCACTACGTTACCTGTCTGCTGTAACTCTCACTACGTTGTCTGTCTGCTGTAACACTCACTACGTTACCTGTCTGCTGTAACTCTCACTACGTTACCTGTCTGCTGTAACTCTCACTACGTTGTCTGTCTGCTGTAACACTCACTACGTTACCTGTCTGCTGTAACACTCACTACGTTGTCTGTCTGCTGTAACACTCACTACGTTACCTGTCTGCTGTAACTCTCACTACGTTGTCTGTCTGCTGTAACTCTCACTACGTTACCTGTCTGCTGTAACTCTCACTACGTTACCTGTCTGCTGTAACTCTCACTACGTTACCTGTCTGCTGTAACACTCACTACGTTACCTGTCTGCTGTAACACTCACTACGTTGTCTGTCTGCTGTAACTCTCACTACGTTACCTGTCTGCTGTAACACTCACTACGTTACCTGTCTGCTGTAACACTCACTACGTTACCTGTCTGCTGTAACACTCACTACGTTATCTGTCTGCTGTAACTCTCACTACGTTGTCTGTCTGCTGTAACACTCACTACGTTACCTGTCTGCTGTAACTCTCACTACGTTACCTGTCTGCTGTAACACTCACTACGTTACCTGTCTGCTGTAACTCTCACTACGTTGTCTGTCTGCTGTAACTCTCACTACGTTACCTGTCTGCTGTAACTCTCACTACGTTGTCTGTCTGCTGTAACTCTCACTACGTTACCTGTCTGCTGTAACACTCACTACGTTACCTGTCTGCTGTAACTCTCACTACGTTGTCTGTCTGCTGTAACTCTCACTACGTTACCTGTCTGCTGTAACACTCACTACGTTGTCTGTCTGCTGTAACTCTCACTACGTTACCTGTCTGCTGTAACTCTCACTACGTTGTCTGTCTGCTGTAACTCTCACTACGTTGTCTGTCTGCTGTAACACTCACTACGTTACCTGTCTGCTGTAACTCTCACTACGTTGTCTGTCTGCTGTAACTCTCACTACGTTGTCTGTCTGCTGTAACACTCACTACGTTACCTGTCTGCTGTAACTCTCACTACGTTGTCTGTCTGCTGTAACACTCACTACGTTACCTGTCTGCTGTAACTCTCACTACGTTGTCTGTCTGCTGTAACTCTCACTACGTTACCTGTCTGCTGTAACACTCACTACGTTACCTGTCTGCTGTAACTCTCACTACGTTGTCTGTCTGCTGTAACTCTCACTACGTTACCTGTCTGCTGTAACTCTCACTACGTTACCTGTCTGCTGTAACACTCACTACGTTACCTGTCTGCTGTAACTCTCACTACGTTACCTGTCTGCTGTAACACTCACTACGTTACCTGTCTGCTGTAACACTCACTACGTTGTCTGTCTGCTGTAACTCTCACTACGTTGTCTGTCTGCTGTAACACTCACTACGTTACCTGTCTGCTGTAACTCTCACTACGTTGTCTGTCTGCTGTAACTCTCACTACGTTACCTGTCTGCTGTAACACTCACTACGTTACCTGTCTGCTGTAACTCTCACTACGTTGTCTGTCTGCTGTAACTCTCACTACGTTACCTGTCTGCTGTAACTCTCACTACGTTACCTGTCTGCTGTAACACTCACTACGTTACCTGTCTGCTGTAACTCTCACTACGTTACCTGTCTGCTGTAACACTCACTACGTTACCTGTCTGCTGTAACACTCACTACGTTGTCTGTCTGCTGTAACTCTCACTACGTTACCTGTCTGCTGTAACACTCACTACGTTGTCTGTCTGCTGTAACACTCACTACGTTGTCTGTCTGCTGTAACACTCACTACGTTACCTGTCTGCTGTAACTCTCACTACGTTTACTGTCTGCTGTAACTCTCACTACGTTGTCTGTCTGCTGTAACTCTCACTACGTTACCTGTCTGCTGTAACACTCACTACGTTGTCTGTCTGCTGTAACTCTCACTACGTTACCTGTCTGCTGTAACTCTCACTACGTTGTCTGTCTGCTGTAACTCTCACTACGTTACCTGTCTGCTGTAACACTCACTACGTTGTCTGTCTGCTGTAACACTCACTACGTTGTCTGTCTGCTGTAACACTCACTACGTTACCTGTCTGCTGTAACTCTCACTACGTTGTCTGTCTGCTGTAACTCTCACTACGTTACCTGTCTGCTGTAACACTCACTACGTTGTCTGTCTGCTGTAACTCTCACTACGTTACCTGTCTGCTGTAACTCTCACTACGTTGTCTGTCTGCTGTAACTCTCACTACGTTACCTGTCTGCTGTAACACTCACTACGTTGTCTGTCTGCTGTAACACTCACTACGTTACCTGTCTGCTGTAACTCTCACTACGTTGTCTGTCTGCTGTAACACTCACTACGTTACCTGTCTGCTGTAACACTCACTACGTTTTCTGTCTGCTGTAACTCTCACTACGTTTCCTGTCTGCTGTAACACTCACTACGTTACCTGTCTGCTGTAACTCTCACTACGTTGTCTGTCTGCTGTAACACTCACTACGTTACCTGTCTGCTGTAACTCTCACTACGTTGTCTGTCTGCTGTAACACTCACTACGTTGTCCTGTCTGCTGTAACACTCACTACGTTACCTGTCTGCTGTAACTCTCACTACGTTGTCTGTCTGCTGTAACTCTCACTACGTTACCTGTCTGCTGTAACACTCACTACGTTACCTGTCTGCTGTAACTCTCACTACGTTACCTGTCTGCTGTAACACTCACTACGTTACCTGTCTGCTGTAACTCTCACTACGTTACCTGTCTGCTGTAACTCTCACTACGTTGTCTGTCTGCTGTAACACTCACTACGTTACCTGTCTGCTGTAACTCTCACTACGTTACCTGTCTGCTGTAACTCTCACTACGTTGTCTGTCTGCTGTAACTCTCACTACGTTGTCTGTCTGCTGTAACACTCACTACGTTACCTGTCTGCTGTAACACTCACTACGTTGTCTGTCTGCTGTAACTCTCACTACGTTACCTGTCTGCTGTAACTCTCACTACGTTGTCTGTCTGCTGTAACTCTCACTACGTTGTCTGTCTGCTGTAACACTCACTACGTTGTCTGTCTGCTGTAACACTCACTACGTTACCTGTCTGCTGTAACACTCACTACGTTGTCTGTCTGCTGTAACACTCACTACGTTACCTGTCTGCTGTAACTCTCACTACGTTACCTGTCTGCTGTAACTCTCACTACGTTACCTGTCTGCTGTAACACTCACTACGTTACCTGTCTGCTGTAACACTCACTACGTTGTCTGTCTGCTGTAACTCTCACTACGTTACCTGTCTGCTGTAACACTCACTACGTTACCTGTCTGCTGTAACACTCACTACGTTACCTGTCTGCTGTAACTCTCACTACGTTGTCTGTCTGCTGTAACACTCACTACGTTACCTGTCTGCTGTAACTCTCACTACGTTACCTGTCTGCTGTAACACTCACTACGTTACCTGTCTGCTGTAACTCTCACTACGTTGTCTGTCTGCTGTAACTCTCACTACGTTACCTGTCTGCTGTAACACTCACTACGTTGTCTGTCTGCTGTAACTCTCACTACGTTACCTGTCTGCTGTAACACTCACTACGTTACCTGTCTGCTGTAACTCTCACTACGGTGTCTGTCTGCTGTAACTCTCACTACGTTACCTGTCTGCTGTAACACTCACTACGTTGTCTGTCTGCTGTAACTCTCACTACGTTACCTGTCTGCTGTAACTCTCACTACGTTGTCTGTCTGCTGTAACTCTCACTACGTTGTCTGTCTGCTGTAACACTCACTACGTTACCTGTCTGCTGTAACTCTCACTACGTTGTCTGTCTGCTGTAACACTCACTACGTTACCTGTCTGCTGTAACTCTCACTACGTTGTCTGTCTGCTGTAACACTCACTACGTTACCTGTCTGCTGTAACACTCACTACGTTACCTGTCTGCTGTAACTCTCACTACGTTGTCTGTCTGCTGTAACTCTCACTACGTTACCTGTCTGCTGTAACTCTCACTACGTTACCTGTCTGCTGTAACACTCACTACGTTACCTGTCTGCTGTAACTCTCACTACGTTACCTGTCTGCTGTAACACTCACTACGTTACCTGTCTGCTGTAACTCTCACTACGTTACCTGTCTGCTGTAACACTCACTACGTTGTCTGTCTGCTGTAACTCTCACTACGTTACCTGTCTGCTGTAACACTCACTACGTTGTCTGTCTGCTGTAACACTCACTACGTTACCTGTCTGCTGTAACTCTCACTACGTTGTCTGTCTGCTGTAACTCTCACTACGTTGTCTGTCTGCTGTAACACTCACTACGTTGCCTGTCTGCTGTAACTCTCACTACGTTGTCTGTCTGCTGTAACTCTCACTACGTTACCTGTCTGCTGTAACACTCACTACGTTGTCTGTCTGCTGTAACTCTCACTACGTTACCTGTCTGCTGTAACTCTCACTACGTTGTCTGTCTGCTGTAACTCTCACTACGTTACCTGTCTGCTGTAACACTCACTACGTTGTCTGTCTGCTGTAACACTCACTACGTTACCTGTCTGCTGTAACTCTCACTACGTTGTCTGTCTGCTGTAACACTCACTACGTTACCTGTCTGCTGTAACACTCACTACGTTGTCTGTCTGCTGTAACTCTCACTACGTTACCTGTCTGCTGTAACACTCACTACGTTACCTGTCTGCTGTAACTCTCACTACGTTGTCTGTCTGCTGTAACACTCACTACGTTACCTGTCTGCTGTAACTCTCACTACGTTGTCTGTCTGCTGTAACACTCACTACGTTGTCTGTCTGCTGTAACACTCACTACGTTACCTGTCTGCTGTAACTCTCACTACGTTACCTGTCTGCTGTAACTCTCACTACGTTGTCTGTCTGCTGTAACTCTCACTACGTTACCTGTCTGCTGTAACTCTCACTACGTTACCTGTCTGCTGTAACTCTCACTACGTTACCTGTCTGCTGTAACACTCACTACGTTACCTGTCTGCTGTAACACTCACTACGTTGTCTGTCTGCTGTAACTCTCACTACGTTACCTGTCTGCTGTAACACTCACTACGTTACCTGTCTGCTGTAACTCTCACTACGTTACCTGTCTGCTGTAACACTCACTACGTTACCTGTCTGCTGTAACACTCACTACGTTACCTGTCTGCTGTAACTCTCACTACGTTGTCTGTCTGCTGTAACACTCACTACGTTACCTGTCTGCTGTAACTCTCACTACGTTACCTGTCTGCTGTAACTCTCACTACGTTGTCTGTCTGCTGTAACACTCACTACGTTACCTGTCTGCTGTAACTCTCACTACGTTACCTGTCTGCTGTAACTCTCACTACGTTACCTGTCTGCTGTAACACTCACTACGTTACCTGTCTGCTGTAACACTCACTACGTTGTCTGTCTGCTGTAACTCTCACTACGTTACCTGTCTGCTGTAACACTCACTACGTTACCTGTCTGCTGTAACACTCACTACGTTACTGTCTGCTGTAACTCTCACTACGTTGTCTGTCTGCTGTAACACTCACTACGTTACCTGTCTGCTGTAACTCTCACTACGTTACCTGTCTGCTGTAACACTCACTACGTTACCTGTCTGCTGTAACTCTCACTACGTTGTCTGTCTGCTGTAACTCTCACTACGTTACCTGTCTGCTGTAACACTCACTACGTTGTCTGTCTGCTGTAACTCTCACTACGTTACCTGTCTGCTGTAACACTCACTACGTTACCTGTCTGCTGTAACTCTCACTACGTTGTCTGTCTGCTGTAACTCTCACTACGTTACCTGTCTGCTGTAACACTCACTACGTTGTCTGTCTGCTGTAACTCTCACTACGTTACCTGTCTGCTGTAACTCTCACTACGTTGTCTGTCTGCTGTAACTCTCACTACGTTGTCTGTCTGCTGTAACACTCACTACGTTACCTGTCTGCTGTAACTCTCACTACGTTGTCTGTCTGCTGTAACTCTCACTACGTTGTCTGTCTGCTGTAACACTCACTACGTTACCTGTCTGCTGTAACTCTCACTACGTTGTCTGTCTGCTGTAACACTCACTACGTTACCTGTCTGCTGTAACTCTCACTACGTTGTCTGTCTGCTGTAACACTCACTACGTTACCTGTCTGCTGTAACACTCACTACGTTACCTGTCTGCTGTAACACTCACTACGTTACCTGTCTGCTGTAACACTCACTACGTTGTCTGTCTGCTGTAACTCTCACTACGTTACCTGTCTGCTGTAACTCTCACTACGTTACCTGTCTGCTGTAACACTCACTACGTTACCTGTCTGCTGTAACTCTCACTACGTTACCTGTCTGCTGTAACACTCACTACGTTACCTGTCTGCTGTAACTCTCACTACGTTACCTGTCTGCTGTAACACTCACTACGTTGTCTGTCTGCTGTAACTCTCACTACGTTACCTGTCTGCTGTAACACTCACTACGTTGTCTGTCTGCTGTAACACTCACTACGTTGTCTGTCTGCTGTAACACTCACTACGTTACCTGTCTGCTGTAACTCTCACTACGTTACCTGTCTGCTGTAACTCTCACTACGTTGTCTGTCTGCTGTAACTCTCACTACGTTACCTGTCTGCTGTAACACTCACTACGTTGTCTGTCTGCTGTAACACTCACTACGTTACCTGTCTGCTGTAACTCTCACTACGTTGTCTGTCTGCTGTAACACTCACTACGTTACCTGTCTGCTGTAACACTCACTACGTTGTCTGTCTGCTGTAACTCTCACTACGTTACCTGTCTGCTGTAACACTCACTACGTTACCTGTCTGCTGTAACTCTCACTACGTTGTCTGTCTGCTGTAACTCTCACTACGTTACCTGTCTGCTGTAACTCTCACTACGTTGTCTGTCTGCTGTAACACTCACTACGTTGTCTGTCTGCTGTAACACTCACTACGTTACCTGTCTGCTGTAACTCTCACTACGTTGTCTGTCTGCTGTAACTCTCACTACGTTGTCTGTCTGCTGTAACTCTCACTACGTTACCTGTCTGCTGTAACACTCACTACGTTACCTGTCTGCTGTAACTCTCACTACGTTACCTGTCTGCTGTAACACTCACTACGTTACCTGTCTGCTGTAACTCTCACTACGTTACCTGTCTGCTGTAACTCTCACTACGTTGTCTGTCTGCTGTAACACTCACTACGTTACCTGTCTGCTGTAACTCTCACTACGTTACCTGTCTGCTGTAACTCTCACTACGTTGTCTGTCTGCTGTAACACTCACTACGTTACCTGTCTGCTGTAACTCTCACTACGTTACCTGTCTGCTGTAACACTCACTACGTTACCTGTCTGCTGTAACACTCACTACGTTGTCTGTCTGCTGTAACTCTCACTACGTTACCTGTCTGCTGTAACACTCACTACGTTACCTGTCTGCTGTAACTCTCACTACGTTACCTGTCTGCTGTAACACTCACTACGTTACCTGTCTGCTGTAACTCTCACTACGTTGTCTGTCTGCTGTAACTCTCACTACGTTACCTGTCTGCTGTAACACTCACTACGTTACCTGTCTGCTGTAACACTCACTACGTTGTGTCTGCTGTAACACTCACTACGTTACCTGTCTGCTGTAACACTCACTACGTTGTCTGTCTGCTGTAACACTCACTACGTTACCTGTCTGCTGTAACTCTCACTACGTTGTCTGTCTGCTGTAACACTCACTACGTTACCTGTCTGCTGTAACTCTCACTACGTTACCTGTCTGCTGTAACACTCACTACGTTACCTGTCTGCTGTAACTCTCACTACGTTACCTGTCTGCTGTAACTCTCACTACGTTACCTGTCTGCTGTAACACTCACTACGTTTACTGTCTGCTGTAACTCTCACTACGTTACCTGTCTGCTGTAACACTCACTACGTTACCTGTCTGCTGTAACACTCACTACGTTACCTGTCTGCTGTAACACTCACTACGTTGTCTGTCTGCTGTAACACTCACTACGTTACCTGTCTGCTGTAACTCTCACTACGTTACCTGTCTGCTGTAACACTCACTACGTTACCTGTCTGCTGTAACACTCACTACGTTGTCTGTCTGCTGTAACACTCACTACGTTACCTGTCTGCTGTAACTCTCACTACGTTACCTGTCTGCTGTAACTCTCACTACGTTGTCTGTCTGCTGTAACACTCACTACGTTACCTGTCTGCTGTAACACTCACTACGTTGTCTGTCTGCTGTAACTCTCACTACGTTACCTGTCTGCTGTAACTCTCACTACGTTGTCTGTCTGCTGTAACACTCACTACGTTGTCTGTCTGCTGTAACTCTCACTACGTTACCTGTCTGCTGTAACTCTCACTACGTTACCTGTCTGCTGTAACACTCACTACGTTGTCTGTCTGCTGTAACTCTCACTACGTTACCTGTCTGCTGTAACTCTCACTACGTTGTCTGTCTGCTGTAACACTCACTACGTTGTCTGTCTGCTGTAACACTCACTACGTTTCCTGTCTGCTGTAACTCTCACTACGTTGTCTGTCTGCTGTAACTCTCACTACGTTGTCTGTCTGCTGTAACTCTCACTACGTTACCTGTCTGCTGTAACTCTCACTACGTTGTCTGTCTGCTGTAACACTCACTACGTTACCTGTCTGCTGTAACTCTCACTACGTTGTCTGTCTGCTGTAACACTCACTACGTTGTCTGTCTGCTGTAACTCTCACTACGTTGTCTGTCTGCTGTAACACTCACTACGTTACCTGTCTGCTGTAACTCTCACTACGTTACCTGTCTGCTGTAACACTCACTACGTTGTCTGTCTGCTGTAACTCTCACTACGTTGTCTGTCTGCTGTAACACTCACTACGTTACCTGTCTGCTGTAACTCTCACTACGTTACCTGTCTGCTGTAACTCTCACTACGTTACCTGTCTGCTGTAACACTCACTACGTTGTCTGTCTGCTGTAACTCTCACTACGTTGTCTGTCTGCTGTAACACTCACTACGTTACCTGTCTGCTGTAACACTCACTACGTTACCTGTCTGCTGTAACACTCACTACGTTGTCTGTCTGCTGTAACTCTCACTACGTTACCTGTCTGCTGTAACTCTCACTACGTTGTCTGTCTGCTGTAACTCTCACTACGTTGTCTGTCTGCTGTAACACTCACTACGTTACCTGTCTGCTGTAACTCTCACTACGTTACCTGTCTGCTGTAACACTCACTACGTTGTCTGTCTGCTGTAACACTCACTACGTTACCTGTCTGCTGTAACTCTCACTACGTTGTCTGTCTGCTGTAACACTCACTACGTTGTCTGTCTGCTGTAACACTCACTACGTTACCTGTCTGCTGTAACTCTCACTACGTTACCTGTCTGCTGTAACTCTCACTACGTTGTCTGTCTGCTGTAACACTCACTACGTTGTCTGTCTGCTGTAACTCTCACTACGTTGTCTGTCTGCTGTAACTCTCACTACGTTACCTGTCTGCTGTAACACTCACTACGTTACCTGTCTGCTGTAACTCTCACTACGTTACCTGTCTGCTGTAACTCTCACTACGTTGTCTGTCTGCTGTAACTCTCACTACGTTACCTGTCTGCTGTAACACTCACTACGTTGTCTGTCTGCTGTAACTCTCACTACGTTACCTGTCTGCTGTAACACTCACTACGTTACCTGTCTGCTGTAACTCTCACTACGTTGTCTGTCTGCTGTAACTCTCACTACGTTACCTGTCTGCTGTAACACTCACTACGTTGTCTGTCTGCTGTAACTCTCACTACGTTACCTGTCTGCTGTAACTCTCACTACGTTGTCTGTCTGCTGTAACTCTCACTACGTTGTCTGTCTGCTGTAACACTCACTACGTTACCTGTCTGCTGTAACTCTCACTACGTTGTCTGTCTGCTGTAACTCTCACTACGTTGTCTGTCTGCTGTAACACTCACTACGTTACCTGTCTGCTGTAACTCTCACTACGTTGTCTGTCTGCTGTAACACTCACTACGTTACCTGTCTGCTGTAACTCTCACTACGTTGTCTGTCTGCTGTAACACTCACTACGTTACCTGTCTGCTGTAACACTCACTACGTTACCTGTCTGCTGTAACACTCACTACGTTACCTGTCTGCTGTAACACTCACTACGTTGTCTGTCTGCTGTAACTCTCACTACGTTACCTGTCTGCTGTAACTCTCACTACGTTACCTGTCTGCTGTAACACTCACTACGTTACCTGTCTGCTGTAACTCTCACTACGTTACCTGTCTGCTGTAACACTCACTACGTTACCTGTCTGCTGTAACTCTCACTACGTTACCTGTCTGCTGTAACACTCACTACGTTGTCTGTCTGCTGTAACTCTCACTACGTTACCTGTCTGCTGTAACACTCACTACGTTGTCTGTCTGCTGTAACACTCACTACGTTGTCTGTCTGCTGTAACACTCACTACGTTACCTGTCTGCTGTAACTCTCACTACGTTACCTGTCTGCTGTAACTCTCACTACGTTGTCTGTCTGCTGTAACTCTCACTACGTTACCTGTCTGCTGTAACACTCACTACGTTGTCTGTCTGCTGTAACTCTCACTACGTTACCTGTCTGCTGTAACTCTCACTACGTTGTCTGTCTGCTGTAACTCTCACTACGTTACCTGTCTGCTGTAACACTCACTACGTTGTCTGTCTGCTGTAACTCTCACTACGTTACCTGTCTGCTGTAACACTCACTACGTTACCTGTCTGCTGTAACTCTCACTACGTTGTCTGTCTGCTGTAACTCTCACTACGTTACCTGTCTGCTGTAACTCTCACTACGTTGTCTGTCTGCTGTAACACTCACTACGTTGTCTGTCTGCTGTAACACTCACTACGTTACCTGTCTGCTGTAACTCTCACTACGTTGTCTGTCTGCTGTAACTCTCACTACGTTGTCTGTCTGCTGTAACTCTCACTACGTTACCTGTCTGCTGTAACACTCACTACGTTACCTGTCTGCTGTAACTCTCACTACGTTACCTGTCTGCTGTAACACTCACTACGTTACCTGTCTGCTGTAACTCTCACTACGTTACCTGTCTGCTGTAACTCTCACTACGTTACCTGTCTGCTGTAACTCTCACTACGTTACCTGTCTGCTGTAACTCTCACTACGTTGTCTGTCTGCTGTAACACTCACTACGTTACCTGTCTGCTGTAACTCTCACTACGTTACCTGTCTGCTGTAACACTCACTACGTTACCTGTCTGCTGTAACACTCACTACGTTGTCTGTCTGCTGTAACTCTCACTACGTTACCTGTCTGCTGTAACACTCACTACGTTACCTGTCTGCTGTAACTCTCACTACGTTACCTGTCTGCTGTAACACTCACTACGTTACCTGTCTGCTGTAACTCTCACTACGTTGTCTGTCTGCTGTAACTCTCACTACGTTACCTGTCTGCTGTAACACTCACTACGTTACCTGTCTGCTGTAACACTCACTACGTTGTCTGTCTGCTGTAACTCTCACTACGTTACCTGTCTGCTGTAACACTCACTACGTTGTCTGTCTGCTGTAACACTCACTACGTTACCTGTCTGCTGTAACTCTCACTACGTTGTCTGTCTGCTGTAACACTCACTACGTTACCTGTCTGCTGTAACTCTCACTACGTTACCTGTCTGCTGTAACACTCACTACGTTGTCTGTCTGCTGTAACTCTCACTACGTTACCTGTCTGCTGTAACTCTCACTACGTTACCTGTCTGCTGTAACACTCACTACGTTACCTGTCTGCTGTAACTCTCACTACGTTACCTGTCTGCTGTAACTCTCACTACGTTGTCTGTCTGCTGTAACACTCACTACGTTACCTGTCTGCTGTAACTCTCACTACGTTACCTGTCTGCTGTAACACTCACTACGTTGTCTGTCTGCTGTAACACTCACTACGTTACCTGTCTGCTGTAACACTCACTACGTTGTCTGTCTGCTGTAACACTCACTACGTTACCTGTCTGCTGTAACTCTCACTACGTTACCTGTCTGCTGTAACTCTCACTACGTTGTCTGTCTGCTGTAACACTCACTACGTTACCTGTCTGCTGTAACTCTCACTACGTTGTCTGTCTGCTGTAACACTCACTACGTTGTCTGTCTGCTGTAACTCTCACTACGTTACCTGTCTGCTGTAACTCTCACTACGTTGTCTGTCTGCTGTAACACTCACTACGTTGTCTGTCTGCTGTAACTCTCACTACGTTACCTGTCTGCTGTAACACTCACTACGTTGTCTGTCTGCTGTAACTCTCACTACGTTACCTGTCTGCTGTAACTCTCACTACGTTGTCTGTCTGCTGTAACACTCACTACGTTACCTGTCTGCTGTAACTCTCACTACGTTACCTGTCTGCTGTAACTCTCACTACGTTACCTGTCTGCTGTAACACTCACTACGTTGTCTGTCTGCTGTAACTCTCACTACGTTACCTGTCTGCTGTAACTCTCACTACGTTGTCTGTCTGCTGTAACACTCACTACGTTACCTGTCTGCTGTAACTCTCACTACGTTGTCTGTCTGCTGTAACACTCACTACGTTGTCTGTCTGCTGTAACTCTCACTACGTTGTCTGTCTGCTGTAACACTCACTACGTTACCTGTCTGCTGTAACTCTCACTACGTTACCTGTCTGCTGTAACACTCACTACGTTGTCTGTCTGCTGTAACTCTCACTACGTTACCTGTCTGCTGTAACACTCACTACGTTGTCTGTCTGCTGTAACTCTCACTACGTTGTCTGTCTGCTGTAACTCTCACTACGTTACCTGTCTGCTGTAACACTCACTACGTTACCTGTCTGCTGTAACACTCACTACGTTACCTGTCTGCTGTAACACTCACTACGTTGTCTGTCTGCTGTAACTCTCACTACGTTACCTGTCTGCTGTAACTCTCACTACGTTGTCTGTCTGCTGTAACTCTCACTACGTTACCTGTCTGCTGTAACACTCACTACGTTACCTGTCTGCTGTAACACTCACTACGTTGTCTGTCTGCTGTAACTCTCACTACGTTACCTGTCTGCTGTAACTCTCACTACGTTGTCTGTCTGCTGTAACTCTCACTACGTTACCTGTCTGCTGTAACACTCACTACGTTACCTGTCTGCTGTAACTCTCACTACGTTGTCTGTCTGCTGTAACACTCACTACGTTACCTGTCTGCTGTAACTCTCACTACGTTACCTGTCTGCTGTAACACTCACTACGTTACCTGTCTGCTGTAACTCTCACTACGTTACCTGTCTGCTGTAACACTCACTACGTTGTCTGTCTGCTGTAACACTCACTACGTTACCTGTCTGCTGTAACACTCACTACGTTACCTGTCTGCTGTAACTCTCACTACGTTGTCTGTCTGCTGTAACACTCACTACGTTGTCTGTCTGCTGTAACACTCACTACGTTACCTGTCTGCTGTAACTCTCACTACGTTACCTGTCTGCTGTAACTCTCACTACGTTGTCTGTCTGCTGTAACACTCACTACGTTACCTGTCTGCTGTAACTCTCACTACGTTACCTGTCTGCTGTAACTCTCACTACGTTGTCTGTCTGCTGTAACACTCACTACGTTACCTGTCTGCTGTAACTCTCACTACGTTACCTGTCTGCTGTAACACTCACTACGTTGTCTGTCTGCTGTAACACTCACTACGTTACCTGTCTGCTGTAACTCTCACTACGTTACCTGTCTGCTGTAACTCTCACTACGTTGTCTGTCTGCTGTAACACTCACTACGTTACCTGTCTGCTGTAACTCTCACTACGTTACCTGTCTGCTGTAACTCTCACTACGTTGTCTGTCTGCTGTAACACTCACTACGTTACCTGTCTGCTGTAACTCTCACTACGTTACCTGTCTGCTGTAACACTCACTACGTTGTCTGTCTGCTGTAACTCTCACTACGTTACCTGTCTGCTGTAACACTCACTACGTTACCTGTCTGCTGTAACTCTCACTACGTTGTCTGTCTGCTGTAACACTCACTACGTTACCTGTCTGCTGTAACTCTCACTACGTTGTCTGTCTGCTGTAACACTCACTACGTTACCTGTCTGCTGTAACTCTCACTACGTTACCTGTCTGCTGTAACACTCACTACGTTACCTGTCTGCTGTAACACTCACTACGTTGTCTGTCTGCTGTAACTCTCACTACGTTGTCTGTCTGCTGTAACACTCACTACGTTACCTGTCTGCTGTAACTCTCACTACGTTACCTGTCTGCTGTAACACTCACTACGTTACCTGTCTGCTGTAACTCTCACTACGTTGTCTGTCTGCTGTAACACTCACTACGTTACCTGTCTGCTGTAACTCTCACTACGTTACCTGTCTGCTGTAACACTCACTACGTTACCTGTCTGCTGTAACACTCACTACGTTGTCTGTCTGCTGTAACTCTCACTACGTTACCTGTCTGCTGTAACACTCACTACGTTGTCTGTCTGCTGTAACACTCACTACGTTGTCTGTCTGCTGTAACACTCACTACGTTGTCTGTCTGCTGTAACTCTCACTACGTTACCTGTCTGCTGTAACTCTCACTACGTTGTCTGTCTGCTGTAACACTCACTACGTTACCTGTCTGCTGTAACTCTCACTACGTTACCTGTCTGCTGTAACACTCACTACGTTGTCTGTCTGCTGTAACACTCACTACGTTGTCTGTCTGCTGTAACTCTCACTACGTTGTCTGTCTGCTGTAACACTCACTACGTTACCTGTCTGCTGTAACACTCACTACGTTGTCTGTCTGCTGTAACACTCACTACGTTGTCTGTCTGCTGTAACACTCACTACGTTGTCTGTCTGCTGTAACACTCACTACGTTACCTGTCTGCTGTAACTCTCACTACGTTGTCTGTCTGCTGTAACTCTCACTACGTTACCTGTCTGCTGTAACTCTCACTACGTTGTCTGTCTGCTGTAACTCTCACTACGTTACCTGTCTGCTGTAACACTCACTACGTTACCTGTCTGCTGTAACACTCACTACGTTGTCTGTCTGCTGTAACACTCACTACGTTGTCTGTCTGCTGTAACTCTCACTACGTTACCTGTCTGCTGTAACTCTCACTACGTTGTCTGTCTGCTGTAACTCTCACTACGTTACCTGTCTGCTGTAACTCTCACTACGTTACCTGTCTGCTGTAACTCTCACTACGTTGTCTGTCTGCTGTAACACTCACTACGTTGTCTGTCTGCTGTAACACTCACTACGTTACCTGTCTGCTGTAACACTCACTACGTTACCTGTCTGCTGTAACTCTCACTACGTTGTCTGTCTGCTGTAACACTCACTACGTTACCTGTCTGCTGTAACTCTCACTACGTTACCTGTCTGCTGTAACACTCACTACGTTACCTGTCTGCTGTAACTCTCACTACGTTACCTGTCTGCTGTAACTCTCACTACGTTACCTGTCTGCTGTAACTCTCACTACGTTGTCTGTCTGCTGTAACTCTCACTACGTTACCTGTCTGCTGTAACTCTCACTACGTTGTCTGTCTGCTGTAACTCTCACTACGTTGTCTGTCTGCTGTAACTCTCACTACGTTGTCTGTCTGCTGTAACACTCACTACGTTACCTGTCTGCTGTAACTCTCACTACGTTGTCTGTCTGCTGTAACACTCACTACGTTACCTGTCTGCTGTAACTCTCACTACGTTGTCTGTCTGCTGTAACACTCACTACGTTACCTGTCTGCTGTAACACTCACTACGTTGTCTGTCTGCTGTAACACTCACTACGTTACCTGTCTGCTGTAACACTCACTACGTTGTCTGTCTGCTGTAACTCTCACTACGTTACCTGTCTGCTGTAACTCTCACTACGTTGTCTGTCTGCTGTAACTCTCACTACGTTGTCTGTCTGCTGTAACACTCACTACGTTGTCTGTCTGCTGTAACACTCACTACGTTACCTGTCTGCTGTAACACTCACTACGTTGTCTGTCTGCTGTAACACTCACTACGTTACCTGTCTGCTGTAACTCTCACTACGTTACCTGTCTGCTGTAACACTCACTACGTTGTCTGTCTGCTGTAACACTCACTACGTTACCTGTCTGCTGTAACTCTCACTACGTTACCTGTCTGCTGTAACTCTCACTACGTTACCTGTCTGCTGTAACACTCACTACGTTACCTGTCTGCTGTAACACTCACTACGTTGTCTGTCTGCTGTAACTCTCACTACGTTACCTGTCTGCTGTAACACTCACTACGTTACCTGTCTGCTGTAACACTCACTACGTTACCTGTCTGCTGTAACTCTCACTACGTTGTCTGTCTGCTGTAACACTCACTACGTTACCTGTCTGCTGTAACTCTCACTACGTTACCTGTCTGCTGTAACACTCACTACGTTACCTGTCTGCTGTAACTCTCACTACGTTGTCTGTCTGCTGTAACTCTCACTACGTTACCTGTCTGCTGTAACACTCACTACGTTGTCTGTCTGCTGTAACTCTCACTACGTTACCTGTCTGCTGTAACACTCACTACGTTACCTGTCTGCTGTAACTCTCACTACGTTGTCTGTCTGCTGTAACTCTCACTACGTTACCTGTCTGCTGTAACACTCACTACGTTGTCTGTCTGCTGTAACTCTCACTACGTTACCTGTCTGCTGTAACTCTCACTACGTTACCTGTCTGCTGTAACTCTCACTACGTTACCTGTCTGCTGTAACACTCACTACGTTACCTGTCTGCTGTAACTCTCACTACGTTACCTGTCTGCTGTAACACTCACTACGTTACCTGTCTGCTGTAACTCTCACTACGTTACCTGTCTGCTGTAACACTCACTACGTTGTCTGTCTGCTGTAACTCTCACTACGTTACCTGTCTGCTGTAACACTCACTACGTTACCTGTCTGCTGTAACTCTCACTACGTTACCTGTCTGCTGTAACACTCACTACGTTACCTGTCTGCTGTAACTCTCACTACGTTGTCTGTCTGCTGTAACACTCACTACGTTACCTGTCTGCTGTAACTCTCACTACGTTACCTGTCTGCTGTAACTCTCACTACGTTACCTGTCTGCTGTAACTCTCACTACGTTGTCTGTCTGCTGTAACACTCACTACGTTGTCTGTCTGCTGTAACTCTCACTACGTTGTCTGTCTGCTGTAACTCTCACTACGTTGTCTGTCTGCTGTAACACTCACTACGTTACCTGTCTGCTGTAACACTCACTACGTTGTCTGTCTGCTGTAACTCTCACTACGTTACCTGTCTGCTGTAACTCTCACTACGTTGTCTGTCTGCTGTAACTCTCACTACGTTACCTGTCTGCTGTAACACTCACTACGTTGTCTGTCTGCTGTAACTCTCACTACGTTACCTGTCTGCTGTAACACTCACTACGTTACCTGTCTGCTGTAACACTCACTACGTTGTCTGTCTGCTGTAACTCTCACTACGTTACCTGTCTGCTGTAACTCTCACTACGTTGTCTGTCTGCTGTAACTCTCACTACGTTACCTGTCTGCTGTAACACTCACTACGTTACCTGTCTGCTGTAACACTCACTACGTTGTCTGTCTGCTGTAACTCTCACTACGTTACCTGTCTGCTGTAACACTCACTACGTTACCTGTCTGCTGTAACTCTCACTACGTTACCTGTCTGCTGTAACTCTCACTACGTTGTCTGTCTGCTGTAACTCTCACTACGTTGTCTGTCTGCTGTAACACTCACTACGTTGTCTGTCTGCTGTAACACTCACTACGTTGTCTGTCTGCTGTAACTCTCACTACGTTGTCTGTCTGCTGTAACACTCACTACGTTACCTGTCTGCTGTAACTCTCACTACGTTACCTGTCTGCTGTAACACTCACTACGTTACCTGTCTGCTGTAACTCTCACTACGTTACCTGTCTGCTGTAACTCTCACTACGTTGTCTGTCTGCTGTAACTCTCACTACGTTACCTGTCTGCTGTAACTCTCACTACGTTGTCTGTCTGCTGTAACTCTCACTACGTTACCTGTCTGCTGTAACTCTCACTACGTTACCTGTCTGCTGTAACACTCACTACGTTGTCTGTCTGCTGTAACACTCACTACGTTGTCTGTCTGCTGTAACACTCACTACGTTGTCTGTCTGCTGTAACTCTCACTACGTTACCTGTCTGCTGTAACACTCACTACGTTACCTGTCTGCTGTAACTCTCACTACGTTGTCTGTCTGCTGTAACTCTCACTACGTTACCTGTCTGCTGTAACTCTCACTACGTTGTCTGTCTGCTGTAACTCTCACTACGTTACCTGTCTGCTGTAACACTCACTACGTTACCTGTCTGCTGTAACTCTCACTACGTTACCTGTCTGCTGTAACACTCACTACGTTACCTGTCTGCTGTAACACTCACTACGTTACCTGTCTGCTGTAACACTCACTACGTTACCTGTCTGCTGTAACTCTCACTACGTTACCTGTCTGCTGTAACACTCACTACGTTACCTGTCTGCTGTAACACTCACTACGTTACCTGTCTGCTGTAACACTCACTACGTTACCTGTCTGCTGTAACTCTCACTACGTTGTCTGTCTGCTGTAACTCTCACTACGTTGTCTGTCTGCTGTAACACTCACTACGTTACCTGTCTGCTGTAACTCTCACTACGTTGTCTGTCTGCTGTAACACTCACTACGTTACCTGTCTGCTGTAACTCTCACTACGTTGTCTGTCTGCTGTAACACTCACTACGTTACCTGTCTGCTGTAACACTCACTACGTTACCTGTCTGCTGTAACACTCACTACGTTACCTGTCTGCTGTAACACTCACTACGTTACCTGTCTGCTGTAACTCTCACTACGTTGTCTGTCTGCTGTAACACTCACTACGTTACCTGTCTGCTGTAACACTCACTACGTTACCTGTCTGCTGTAACACTCACTACGTTACCTGTCTGCTGTAACACTCACTACGTTACCTGTCTGCTGTAACTCTCACTACGTTACCTGTCTGCTGTAACTCTCACTACGTTGTCTGTCTGCTGTAACACTCACTACGTTACCTGTCTGCTGTAACTCTCACTACGTTGTCTGTCTGCTGTAACTCTCACTACGTTGTCTGTCTGCTGTAACACTCACTACGTTACCTGTCTGCTGTAACTCTCACTACGTTGTCTGTCTGCTGTAACACTCACTACGTTACCTGTCTGCTGTAACACTCACTACGTTACCTGTCTGCTGTAACTCTCACTACGTTACCTGTCTGCTGTAACACTCACTACGTTACCTGTCTGCTGTAACACTCACTACGTTGTCTGTCTGCTGTAACACTCACTACGTTACCTGTCTGCTGTAACACTCACTACGTTACCTGTCTGCTGTAACTCTCACTACGTTACCTGTCTGCTGTAACACTCACTACGTTACCTGTCTGCTGTAACACTCACTACGTTACCTGTCTGCTGTAACACTCACTACGTTACCTGTCTGCTGTAACTCTCACTACGTTGTCTGTCTGCTGTAACTCTCACTACGTTGTCTGTCTGCTGTAACACTCACTACGTTACCTGTCTGCTGTAACTCTCACTACGTTGTCTGTCTGCTGTAACACTCACTACGTTACCTGTCTGCTGTAACTCTCACTACGTTGTCTGTCTGCTGTAACACTCACTACGTTACCTGTCTGCTGTAACTCTCACTACGTTACCTGTCTGCTGTAACACTCACTACGTTACCTGTCTGCTGTAACACTCACTACGTTACCTGTCTGCTGTAACTCTCACTACGTTGTCTGTCTGCTGTAACACTCACTACGTTACCTGTCTGCTGTAACACTCACTACGTTACCTGTCTGCTGTAACACTCACTACGTTACCTGTCTGCTGTAACACTCACTACGTTACCTGTCTGCTGTAACTCTCACTACGTTACCTGTCTGCTGTAACTCTCACTACGTTGTCTGTCTGCTGTAACACTCACTACGTTACCTGTCTGCTGTAACTCTCACTACGTTGTCTGTCTGCTGTAACTCTCACTACGTTGTCTGTCTGCTGTAACACTCACTACGTTACCTGTCTGCTGTAACTCTCACTACGTTGTCTGTCTGCTGTAACACTCACTACGTTACCTGTCTGCTGTAACACTCACTACGTTACCTGTCTGCTGTAACTCTCACTACGTTACCTGTCTGCTGTAACACTCACTACGTTACCTGTCTGCTGTAACACTCACTACGTTACCTGTCTGCTGTAACACTCACTACGTTGTCTGTCTGCTGTAACTCTCACTACGTTACCTGTCTGCTGTAACTCTCACTACGTTACCTGTCTGCTGTAACACTCACTACGTTACCTGTCTGCTGTAACACTCACTACGTTGTCTGTCTGCTGTAACTCTCACTACGTTACCTGTCTGCTGTAACACTCACTACGTTGTCTGTCTGCTGTAACTCTCACTACGTTACCTGTCTGCTGTAACACTCACTACGTTACCTGTCTGCTGTAACTCTCACTACGTTACCTGTCTGCTGTAACACTCACTACGTTACCTGTCTGCTGTAACACTCACTACGTTACCTGTCTGCTGTAACACTCACTACGTTACCTGTCTGCTGTAACTCTCACTACGTTGTCTGTCTGCTGTAACTCTCACTACGTTGTCTGTCTGCTGTAACACTCACTACGTTACCTGTCTGCTGTAACTCTCACTACGTTGTCTGTCTGCTGTAACACTCACTACGTTACCTGTCTGCTGTAACTCTCACTACGTTACCTGTCTGCTGTAACTCTCACTACGTTGTCTGTCTGCTGTAACACTCACTACGTTGTCTGTCTGCTGTAACTCTCACTACGTTACCTGTCTGCTGTAACTCTCACTACGTTACCTGTCTGCTGTAACTCTCACTACGTTGTCTGTCTGCTGTAACACTCACTACGTTGTCTGTCTGCTGTAACTCTCACTACGTTACCTGTCTGCTGTAACTCTCACTACGTTGTCTGTCTGCTGTAACACTCACTACGTTGTCTGTCTGCTGTAACTCTCACTACGTTACCTGTCTGCTGTAACTCTCACTACGTTACCTGTCTGCTGTAACTCTCACTACGTTACCTGTCTGCTGTAACTCTCACTACGTTGTCTGTCTGCTGTAACACTCACTACGTTGTCTGTCTGCTGTAACTCTCACTACGTTACCTGTCTGCTGTAACTCTCACTACGTTACCTGTCTGCTGTAACTCTCACTACGTTACCTGTCTGCTGTAACTCTCACTACGTTGTCTGTCTGCTGTAACTCTCACTACGTTACCTGTCTGCTGTAACTCTCACTACGTTACCTGTCTGCTGTAACTCTCACTACGTTGTCTGTCTGCTGTAACACTCACTACGTTACCTGTCTGCTGTAACTCTCACTACGTTGTCTGTCTGCTGTAACTCTCACTACGTTACCTGTCTGCTGTAACACTCACTACGTTACCTGTCTGCTGTAACTCTCACTACGTTGTCTGTCTGCTGTAACACTCACTACGTTACCTGTCTGCTGTAACTCTCACTACGTTGTCTGTCTGCTGTAACACTCACTACGTTGTCTGTCTGCTGTAACACTCACTACGTTGTCTGTCTGCTGTAACTCTCACTACGTTACCTGTCTGCTGTAACACTCACTACGTTACCTGTCTGCTGTAACTCTCACTACGTTACCTGTCTGCTGTAACTCTCACTACGTTACCTGTCTGCTGTAACACTCACTACGTTGTCTGTCTGCTGTAACACTCACTACGTTGTCTGTCTGCTGTAACTCTCACTACGTTGTCTGTCTGCTGTAACACTCACTACGTTACCTGTCTGCTGTAACTCTCACTACGTTGTCTGTCTGCTGTAACTCTCACTACGTTGTCTGTCTGCTGTAACACTCACTACGTTACCTGTCTGCTGTAACTCTCACTACGTTGTCTGTCTGCTGTAACTCTCACTACGTTACCTGTCTGCTGTAACACTCACTACGTTACCTGTCTGCTGTAACTCTCACTACGTTGTCTGTCTGCTGTAACTCTCACTACGTTGACTGTCTGCTGTAACACTCACTACGTTACCTGTCTGCTGTAACTCTCACTACGTTACCTGTCTGCTGTAACACTCACTACGTTGTCTGTCTGCTGTAACACTCACTACGTTGTCTGTCTGCTGTAACTCTCACTACGTTACCTGTCTGCTGTAACACTCACTACGTTACCTGTCTGCTGTAACTCTCACTACGTTGTCTGTCTGCTGTAACTCTCACTACGTTGTCTGTCTGCTGTAACACTCACTACGTTACCTGTCTGCTGTAACACTCACTACGTTACCTGTCTGCTGTAACTCTCACTACGTTACCTGTCTGCTGTAACTCTCACTACGTTGTCTGTCTGCTGTAACTCTCACTACGTTGTCTGTCTGCTGTAACTCTCACTACGTTACCTGTCTGCTGTAACTCTCACTACGTTGTCTGTCTGCTGTAACTCTCACTACGTTACCTGTCTGCTGTAACTCTCACTACGTTGTCTGTCTGCTGTAACTCTCACTACGTTACCTGTCTGCTGTAACTCTCACTACGTTACCTGTCTGCTGTAACACTCACTACGTTACCTGTCTGCTGTAACACTCACTACGTTGTCTGTCTGCTGTAACACTCACTACGTTGTCTGTCTGCTGTAACTCTCACTACGTTTCCTGTCTGCTGTAACACTCACTACGTTACCTGTCTGCTGTAACTCTCACTACGTTGTCTGTCTGCTGTAACTCTCACTACGTTGTCTGTCTGCTGTAACACTCACTACGTTACCTGTCTGCTGTAACACTCACTACGTTACCTGTCTGCTGTAACACTCACTACGTTACCTGTCTGCTGTAACTCTCACTATGTTGTCTGTCTGCTGTAACACTCACTACGTTGTCTGTCTGCTGTAACTCTCACTACGTTGTCTGTCTGCTGTAACACTCACTACGTTACCTGTCTGCTGTAACTCTCACTACGTTACCTGTCTGCTGTAACTCTCACTACGTTGTCTGTCTGCTGTAACACTCACTACGTTACCTGTCTGCTGTAACTCTCACTACGTTGTCTGTCTGCTGTAACACTCACTACGTTACCTGTCTGCTGTAACTCTCACTACGTTGTCTGTCTGCTGTAACACTCACTACGTTACCTGTCTGCTGTAACTCTCACTACGTTACCTGTCTGCTGTAACTCTCACTACGTTGTCTGTCTGCTGTAACACTCACTACGTTGTCTGTCTGCTGTAACACTCACTACGTTACCTGTCTGCTGTAACTCTCACTACGTTGTCTGTCTGCTGTAACACTCACTACGTTGTCTGTCTGCTGTAACACTCACTACGTTACCTGTCTGCTGTAACACTCACTACGTTGTCTGTCTGCTGTAACACTCACTACGTTACCTGTCTGCTGTAACTCTCACTACGTTACCTGTCTGCTGTAACTCTCACTACGTTGTCTGTCTGCTGTAACACTCACTACGTTACCTGTCTGCTGTAACTCTCACTACGTTGTCTGTCTGCTGTAACACTCACTACGTTGCCTGTCTGCTGTAACTCTCACTACGTTGTCTGTCTGCTGTAACACTCACTACGTTACCTGTCTGCTGTAACTCTCACTACGTTACCTGTCTGCTGTAACTCTCACTACGTTGTCTGTCTGCTGTAACACTCACTACGTTACCTGTCTGCTGTAACACTCACTACGTTACCTGTCTGCTGTAACTCTCACTACGTTGTCTGTCTGCTGTAACACTCACTACGTTGTCTGTCTGCTGTAACACTCACTACGTTACCTGTCTGCTGTAACACTCACTACGTTAACTGTCTGCTGTAACACTCACTACGTTACCTGTCTGCTGTAACTCTCACTACGTTGTCTGTCTGCTGTAACACTCACTACGTTGTCTGTCTGCTGTAACACTCACTACGTTGTCTGTCTGCTGTAACTCTCACTACGTTACCTGTCTGCTGTAACACTCACTACGTTACCTGTCTGCTGTAACTCTCACTACGTTACCTGTCTGCTGTAACTCTCACTACGTTACCTGTCTGCTGTAACACTCACTACGTTACCTGTCTGCTGTAACTCTCACTACGTTGTCTGTCTGCTGTAACACTCACTACGTTGTCTGTCTGCTGTAACTCTCACTACGTTACCTGTCTGCTGTAACACTCACTACGTTGTCTGTCTGCTGTAACTCTCACTACGTTACCTGTCTGCTGTAACACTCACTACGTTGTCTGTCTGCTGTAACTCTCACTACGTTACCTGTCTGCTGTAACTCTCACTACGTTGTCTGTCTGCTGTAACACTCACTACGTTACCTGTCTGCTGTAACACTCACTACGTTACCTGTCTGCTGTAACTCTCACTACGTTACCTGTCTGCTGTAACACTCACTACGTTACCTGTCTGCTGTAACTCTCACTACGTTACCTGTCTGCTGTAACACTCACTACGTTACCTGTCTGCTGTAACTCTCACTACGTTGTCTGTCTGCTGTAACACTCACTACGTTACCTGTCTGCTGTAACTCTCACTACGTTGTCTGTCTGCTGTAACACTCACTACGTTGTCTGTCTGCTGTAACACTCACTACGTTGTCTGTCTGCTGTAACTCTCACTACGTTACCTGTCTGCTGTAACACTCACTACGTTACCTGTCTGCTGTAACTCTCACTACGTTACCTGTCTGCTGTAACTCTCACTACGTTACCTGTCTGCTGTAACACTCACTACGTTGTCTGTCTGCTGTAACACTCACTACGTTGTCTGTCTGCTGTAACTCTCACTACGTTGTCTGTCTGCTGTAACACTCACTACGTTACCTGTCTGCTGTAACTCTCACTACGTTGTCTGTCTGCTGTAACTCTCACTACGTTGTCTGTCTGCTGTAACACTCACTACGTTACCTGTCTGCTGTAACTCTCACTACGTTGTCTGTCTGCTGTAACTCTCACTACGTTGTCTGTCTGCTGTAACTCTCACTACGTTACCTGTCTGCTGTAACACTCACTACGTTACCTGTCTGCTGTAACTCTCACTACGTTGTCTGTCTGCTGTAACTCTCACTACGTTGTCTGTCTGCTGTAACACTCACTACGTTACCTGTCTGCTGTAACTCTCACTACGTTACCTGTCTGCTGTAACACTCACTACGTTGTCTGTCTGCTGTAACACTCACTACGTTGTCTGTCTGCTGTAACTCTCACTACGTTACCTGTCTGCTGTAACACTCACTACGTTACCTGTCTGCTGTAACTCTCACTACGTTGTCTGTCTGCTGTAACTCTCACTACGTTGTCTGTCTGCTGTAACACTCACTACGTTACCTGTCTGCTGTAACACTCACTACGTTACCTGTCTGCTGTAACTCTCACTACGTTACCTGTCTGCTGTAACTCTCACTACGTTGTCTGTCTGCTGTAACTCTCACTACGTTGTCTGTCTGCTGTAACTCTCACTACGTTACCTGTCTGCTGTAACTCTCACTACGTTGTCTGTCTGCTGTAACTCTCACTACGTTACCTGTCTGCTGTAACTCTCACTACGTTGTCTGTCTGCTGTAACTCTCACTACGTTACCTGTCTGCTGTAACTCTCACTACGTTACCTGTCTGCTGTAACACTCACTACGTTGTCTGTCTGCTGTAACACTCACTACGTTGTCTGTCTGCTGTAACTCTCACTACGTTACCTGTCTGCTGTAACACTCACTACGTTACCTGTCTGCTGTAACTCTCACTACGTTGTCTGTCTGCTGTAACTCTCACTACGTTGTCTGTCTGCTGTAACACTCACTACGTTACCTGTCTGCTGTAACACTCACTACGTTACCTGTCTGCTGTAACACTCACTACGTTACCTGTCTGCTGTAACTCTCACTACGTTGTCTGTCTGCTGTAACACTCACTACGTTGTCTGTCTGCTGTAACTCTCACTACGTTGTCTGTCTGCTGTAACACTCACTACGTTACCTGTCTGCTGTAACTCTCACTACGTTACCTGTCTGCTGTAACTCTCACTACGTTGTCTGTCTGCTGTAACACTCACTACGTTACCTGTCTGCTGTAACTCTCACTACGTTGTCTGTCTGCTGTAACACTCACTACGTTACCTGTCTGCTGTAACTCTCACTACGTTGTCTGTCTGCTGTAACACTCACTACGTTACCTGTCTGCTGTAACTCTCACTACGTTACCTGTCTGCTGTAACTCTCACTACGTTGTCTGTCTGCTGTAACACTCACTACGTTACCTGTCTGCTGTAACACTCACTACGTTACCTGTCTGCTGTAACTCTCACTACGTTGTCTGTCTGCTGTAACACTCACTACGTTGTCTGTCTGCTGTAACACTCACTACGTTACCTGTCTGCTGTAACACTCACTACGTTGTCTGTCTGCTGTAACACTCACTACGTTAACTGTCTGCTGTAACTCTCACTACGTTACCTGTCTGCTGTAACTCTCACTACGTTGTCTGTCTGCTGTAACACTCACTACGTTACCTGTCTGCTGTAACTCTCACTACGTTGTCTGTCTGCTGTAACACTCACTACGTTACCTGTCTGCTGTAACTCTCACTACGTTGTCTGTCTGCTGTAACACTCACTACGTTACCTGTCTGCTGTAACTCTCACTACGTTACCTGTCTGCTGTAACTCTCACTACGTTGTCTGTCTGCTGTAACACTCACTACGTTACCTGTCTGCTGTAACACTCACTACGTTACCTGTCTGCTGTAACTCTCACTACGTTGTCTGTCTGCTGTAACACTCACTACGTTGTCTGTCTGCTGTAACACTCACTACGTTACCTGTCTGCTGTAACACTCACTACGTTACCTGTCTGCTGTAACACTCACTACGTTACCTGTCTGCTGTAACTCTCACTACGTTGACTGTCTGCTGTAACACTCACTACGTTGTCTGTCTGCTGTAACACTCACTACGTTGTCTGTCTGCTGTAACTCTCACTACGTTACCTGTCTGCTGTAACACTCACTACGTTACCTGTCTGCTGTAACTCTCACTACGTTACCTGTCTGCTGTAACTCTCACTACGTTACCTGTCTGCTGTAACACTCACTACGTTACCTGTCTGCTGTAACTCTCACTACGTTGTCTGTCTGCTGTAACACTCACTACGTTGTCTGTCTGCTGTAACTCTCACTACGTTACCTGTCTGCTGTAACACTCACTACGTTGTCTGTCTGCTGTAACTCTCACTACGTTACCTGTCTGCTGTAACACTCACTACGTTGTCTGTCTGCTGTAACTCTCACTACGTTACCTGTCTGCTGTAACTCTCACTACGTTGTCTGTCTGCTGTAACACTCACTACGTTACCTGTCTGCTGTAACACTCACTACGTTACCTGTCTGCTGTAACTCTCACTACGTTACCTGTCTGCTGTAACTCTCACTACGTTGTCTGTCTGCTGTAACACTCACTACGTTGTCTGTCTGCTGTAACACTCACTACGTTACCTGTCTGCTGTAACACTCACTACGTTACCTGTCTGCTGTAACTCTCACTACGTTACCTGTCTGCTGTAACACTCACTACGTTGTCTGTCTGCTGTAACTCTCACTACGTTACCTGTCTGCTGTAACTCTCACTACGTTATCTGTCTGCTGTAACACTCACTACGTTGTCTGTCTGCTGTAACACTCACTACGTTGTCTGTCTGCTGTAACTCTCACTACGTTGTCTGTCTGCTGTAACACTCACTACGTTACCTGTCTGCTGTAACTCTCACTACGTTGTCTGTCTGCTGTAACTCTCACTACGTTGTCTGTCTGCTGTAACTCTCACTACGTTGTCTGTCTGCTGTAACACTCACTACGTTGTCTGTCTGCTGTAACTCTCACTACGTTACCTGTCTGCTGTAACACTCACTACGTTACCTGTCTGCTGTAACACTCACTACGTTGTCTGTCTGCTGTAACACTCACTACGTTACCTGTCTGCTGTAACTCTCACTACGTTACCTGTCTGCTGTAACACTCACTACGTTACCTGTCTGCTGTAACTCTCACTACGTTGTCTGTCTGCTGTAACTCTCACTACGTTACCTGTCTGCTGTAACTCTCACTACGTTGTCTGTCTGCTGTAACACTCACTACGTTACCTGTCTGCTGTAACACTCACTACGTTGTCTGTCTGCTGTAACACTCACTACGTTGTCTGTCTGCTGTAACTCTCACTACGTTACCTGTCTGCTGTAACTCTCACTACGTTACCTGTCTGCTGTAACACTCACTACGTTGTCTGTCTGCTGTAACTCTCACTACGTTACCTGTCTGCTGTAACTCTCACTACGTTACCTGTCTGCTGTAACACTCACTACGTTACCTGTCTGCTGTAACACTCACTACGTTACCTGTCTGCTGTAACACTCACTACGTTGTCTGTCTGCTGTAACACTCACTACGTTACCTGTCTGCTGTAACACTCACTACGTTACCTGTCTGCTGTAACTCTCACTACGTTGTCTGTCTGCTGTAACACTCACTACGTTGTCTGTCTGCTGTAACACTCACTACGTTACCTGTCTGCTGTAACTCTCACTACGTTACCTGTCTGCTGTAACTCTCACTACGTTGTCTGTCTGCTGTAACACTCACTACGTTACCTGTCTGCTGTAACTCTCACTACGTTGTCTGTCTGCTGTAACACTCACTACGTTGCCTGTCTGCTGTAACTCTCACTACGTTGTCTGTCTGCTGTAACACTCACTACGTTACCTGTCTGCTGTAACTCTCACTACGTTACCTGTCTGCTGTAACTCTCACTACGTTGTCTGTCTGCTGTAACACTCACTACGTTACTGTCTGCTGTAACACTCACTACGTTACCTGTCTGCTGTAACTCTCACTACGTTGTCTGTCTGCTGTAACACTCACTACGTTGTCTGTCTGCTGTAACACTCACTACGTTACCTGTCTGCTGTAACACTCACTACGTTACCTGTCTGCTGTAACACTCACTACGTTACCTGTCTGCTGTAACTCTCACTACGTTGTCTGTCTGCTGTAACACTCACTACGTTGTCTGTCTGCTGTAACACTCACTACGTTGTCTGTCTGCTGTAACTCTCACTACGTTACCTGTCTGCTGTAACACTCACTACGTTACCTGTCTGCTGTAACTCTCACTACGTTACCTGTCTGCTGTAACTCTCACTACGTTGTCTGTCTGCTGTAACACTCACTACGTTACCTGTCTGCTGTAACTCTCACTACGTTGTCTGTCTGCTGTAACACTCACTACGTTGTCTGTCTGCTGTAACTCTCACTACGTTACCTGTCTGCTGTAACACTCACTACGTTGTCTGTCTGCTGTAACTCTCACTACGTTACCTGTCTGCTGTAACACTCACTACGTTGTCTGTCTGCTGTAACTCTCACTACGTTACCTGTCTGCTGTAACTCTCACTACGTTGTCTGTCTGCTGTAACACTCACTACGTTACCTGTCTGCTGTAACACTCACTACGTTACCTGTCTGCTGTAACTCTCACTACGTTACCTGTCTGCTGTAACTCTCACTACGTTGTCTGTCTGCTGTAACACTCACTACGTTGTCTGTCTGCTGTAACACTCACTACGTTACCTGTCTGCTGTAACACTCACTACGTTACCTGTCTGCTGTAACTCTCACTACGTTACCTGTCTGCTGTAACACTCACTACGTTGTCTGTCTGCTGTAACTCTCACTACGTTACCTGTCTGCTGTAACTCTCACTACGTTGTCTGTCTGCTGTAACACTCACTACGTTGTCTGTCTGCTGTAACACTCACTACGTTGTCTGTCTGCTGTAACTCTCACTACGTTGTCTGTCTGCTGTAACACTCACTACGTTACCTGTCTGCTGTAACTCTCACTACGTTGTCTGTCTGCTGTAACTCTCACTACGTTGTCTGTCTGCTGTAACTCTCACTACGTTGTCTGTCTGCTGTAACACTCACTACGTTGTCTGTCTGCTGTAACTCTCACTACGTTACCTGTCTGCTGTAACACTCACTACGTTACCTGTCTGCTGTAACACTCACTACGTTGTCTGTCTGCTGTAACTCTCACTACGTTACCTGTCTGCTGTAACTCTCACTACGTTGTCTGTCTGCTGTAACACTCACTACGTTACCTGTCTGCTGTAACACTCACTACGTTGTCTGTCTGCTGTAACACTCACTACGTTGTCTGTCTGCTGTAACTCTCACTACGTTACCTGTCTGCTGTAACTCTCACTACGTTACCTGTCTGCTGTAACACTCACTACGTTGTCTGTCTGCTGTAACTCTCACTACGTTACCTGTCTGCTGTAACTCTCACTACGTTACCTGTCTGCTGTAACACTCACTACGTTACCTGTCTGCTGTAACACTCACTACGTTACCTGTCTGCTGTAACACTCACTACGTTGTCTGTCTGCTGTAACTCTCACTACGTTACCTGTCTGCTGTAACTCTCACTACGTTGTCTGTCTGCTGTAACACTCACTACGTTGTCTGTCTGCTGTAACACTCACTACGTTACCTGTCTGCTGTAACTCTCACTACGTTGTCTGTCTGCTGTAACACTCACTACGTTGTCTGTCTGCTGTAACTCTCACTACGTTGTCTGTCTGCTGTAACTCTCACTACGTTACCTGTCTGCTGTAACTCTCACTACGTTACCTGTCTGCTGTAACACTCACTACGTTGTCTGTCTGCTGTAACACTCACTACGTTACCTGTCTGCTGTAACACTCACTACGTTGTCTGTCTGCTGTAACTCTCACTACGTTACCTGTCTGCTGTAACTCTCACTACGTTGTCTGTCTGCTGTAACACTCACTACGTTACCTGTCTGCTGTAACTCTCACTACGTTACCTGTCTGCTGTAACTCTCACTACGTTACCTGTCTGCTGTAACACTCACTACGTTGTCTGTCTGCTGTAACACTCACTACGTTACCTGTCTGCTGTAACTCTCACTACGTTGTCTGTCTGCTGTAACACTCACTACGTTGTCTGTCTGCTGTAACACTCACTACGTTACCTGTCTGCTGTAACTCTCACTACGTTACCTGTCTGCTGTAACTCTCACTACGTTACCTGTCTGCTGTAACACTCACTACGTTGTCTGTCTGCTGTAACACTCACTACGTTACCTGTCTGCTGTAACTCTCACTACGTTGTCTGTCTGCTGTAACACTCACTACGTTACCTGTCTGCTGTAACACTCACTACGTTGTCTGTCTGCTGTAACTCTCACTACGTTACCTGTCTGCTGTAACACTCACTACGTTACCTGTCTGCTGTAACTCTCACTACGTTGTCTGTCTGCTGTAACTCTCACTACGTTGTCTGTCTGCTGTAACTCTCACTACGTTACCTGTCTGCTGTAACACTCACTACGTTGTCTGTCTGCTGTAACTCTCACTACGTTACCTGTCTGCTGTAACACTCACTACGTTGTCTGTCTGCTGTAACACTCACTACGTTACCTGTCTGCTGTAACACTCACTACGTTGTCTGTCTGCTGTAACTCTCACTACGTTGTCTGTCTGCTGTAACTCTCACTACGTTACCTGTCTGCTGTAACTCTCACTACGTTGTCTGTCTGCTGTAACTCTCACTACGTTGTCTGTCTGCTGTAACTCTCACTACGTTACCTGTCTGCTGTAACTCTCACTACGTTGTCTGTCTGCTGTAACACTCACTACGTTGTCTGTCTGCTGTAACACTCACTACGTTACCTGTCTGCTGTAACTCTCACTACGTTGTCTGTCTGCTGTAACTCTCACTACGTTACCTGTCTGCTGTAACTCTCACTACGTTGTCTGTCTGCTGTAACACTCACTACGTTACCTGTCTGCTGTAACACTCACTACGTTACCTGTCTGCTGTAACACTCACTACGTTGTCTGTCTGCTGTAACTCTCACTACGTTACCTGTCTGCTGTAACACTCACTACGTTGTCTGTCTGCTGTAACTCTCACTACGTTACCTGTCTGCTGTAACACTCACTACGTTGTCTGTCTGCTGTAACACTCACTACGTTACCTGTCTGCTGTAACTCTCACTACGTTGTCTGTCTGCTGTAACTCTCACTACGTTGTCTGTCTGCTGTAACACTCACTACGTTACCTGTCTGCTGTAACTCTCACTACGTTGTCTGTCTGCTGTAACTCTCACTACGTTACCTGTCTGCTGTAACTCTCACTACGTTACCTGTCTGCTGTAACTCTCACTACGTTGTCTGTCTGCTGTAACACTCACTACGTTGTCTGTCTGCTGTAACACTCACTACGTTACCTGTCTGCTGTAACTCTCACTACGTTGTCTGTCTGCTGTAACACTCACTACGTTGTCTGTCTGCTGTAACACTCACTACGTTACCTGTCTGCTGTAACACTCACTACGTTGTCTGTCTGCTGTAACACTCACTACGTTACCTGTCTGCTGTAACTCTCACTACGTTACCTGTCTGCTGTAACACTCACTACGTTGTCTGTCTGCTGTAACTCTCACTACGTTACCTGTCTGCTGTAACACTCACTACGTTGTCTGTCTGCTGTAACACTCACTACGTTACCTGTCTGCTGTAACTCTCACTACGTTACCTGTCTGCTGTAACACTCACTACGTTGTCTGTCTGCTGTAACACTCACTACGTTACCTGTCTGCTGTAACACTCACTACGTTGTCTGTCTGCTGTAACTCTCACTACGTTACCTGTCTGCTGTAACACTCACTACGTTGTCTGTCTGCTGTAACTCTCACTACGTTACCTGTCTGCTGTAACTCTCACTACGTTACCTGTCTGCTGTAACTCTCACTACGTTGTCTGTCTGCTGTAACACTCACTACGTTGTCTGTCTGCTGTAACACTCACTACGTTACCTGTCTGCTGTAACTCTCACTACGTTACCTGTCTGCTGTAACACTCACTACGTTGTCTGTCTGCTGTAACACTCACTACGTTGTCTGTCTGCTGTAACTCTCACTACGTTGTCTGTCTGCTGTAACACTCACTACGTTACCTGTCTGCTGTAACTCTCACTACGTTGTCTGTCTGCTGTAACACTCACTACGTTACCTGTCTGCTGTAACACTCACTACGTTGTCTGTCTGCTGTAACTCTCACTACGTTACCTGTCTGCTGTAACACTCACTACGTTGTCTGTCTGCTGTAACTCTCACTACGTTACCTGTCTGCTGTAACTCTCACTACGTTACCTGTCTGCTGTAACACTCACTACGTTGTCTGTCTGCTGTAACTCTCACTACGTTACCTGTCTGCTGTAACACTCACTACGTTGTCTGTCTGCTGTAACACTCACTACGTTACCTGTCTGCTGTAACTCTCACTACGTTGTCTGTCTGCTGTAACTCTCACTACGTTGTCTGTCTGCTGTAACACTCACTACGTTACCTGTCTGCTGTAACACTCACTACGTTACCTGTCTGCTGTAACTCTCACTACGTTACCTGTCTGCTGTAACTCTCACTACGTTGTCTGTCTGCTGTAACACTCACTACGTTGTCTGTCTGCTGTAACTCTCACTACGTTACCTGTCTGCTGTAACTCTCACTACGTTACCTGTCTGCTGTAACTCTCACTACGTTGTCTGTCTGCTGTAACACTCACTACGTTGTCTGTCTGCTGTAACTCTCACTACGTTACCTGTCTGCTGTAACTCTCACTACGTTGTCTGTCTGCTGTAACTCTCACTACGTTACCTGTCTGCTGTAACACTCACTACGTTGTCTGTCTGCTGTAACACTCACTACGTTACCTGTCTGCTGTAACACTCACTACGTTGTCTGTCTGCTGTAACTCTCACTACGTTACCTGTCTGCTGTAACACTCACTACGTTGTCTGTCTGCTGTAACACTCACTACGTTACCTGTCTGCTGTAACTCTCACTACGTTGTCTGTCTGCTGTAACACTCACTACGTTGTCTGTCTGCTGTAACTCTCACTACGTTACCTGTCTGCTGTAACACTCACTACGTTGTCTGTCTGCTGTAACTCTCACTACGTTACCTGTCTGCTGTAACACTCACTACGTTACCTGTCTGCTGTAACTCTCACTACGTTGTCTGTCTGCTGTAACTCTCACTACGTTGTCTGTCTGCTGTAACTCTCACTACGTTACCTGTCTGCTGTAACACTCACTACGTTGTCTGTCTGCTGTAACTCTCACTACGTTACCTGTCTGCTGTAACACTCACTACGTTGTCTGTCTGCTGTAACTCTCACTACGTTACCTGTCTGCTGTAACACTCACTACGTTGTCTGTCTGCTGTAACTCTCACTACGTTGTCTGTCTGCTGTAACTCTCACTACGTTGTCTGTCTGCTGTAACACTCACTACGTTACCTGTCTGCTGTAACACTCACTACGTTACCTGTCTGCTGTAACTCTCACTACGTTGGCTGTCTGCTGTAACTCTCACTACGTTACCTGTCTGCTGTAACTCTCACTACGTTACCTGTCTGCTGTAACACTCACTACGTTGTCTGTCTGCTGTAACACTCACTACGTTACCTGTCTGCTGTAACTCACTACGTTACCTGTCTGCTGTAACACTCACTACGTTGTCTGTCTGCTGTAACACTCACTACGTTGTCTGTCTGCTGTAACACTCACTACGTTACCTGTCTGCTGTAACTCTCACTACGTTGTCTGTCTGCTGTAACACTCACTACGTTACCTGTCTGCTGTAACACTCACTACGTTACCTGTCTGCTGTAACACTCACTACGTTGTCTGTCTGCTGTAACTCTCACTACGATACCTGTCTGCTGTAACACTCACTACGTTGTCTGTCTGCTGTAACTCTCACTACGTTACCTGTCTGCTGTAACACTCACTACGTTGTCTGTCTGCTGTAACACTCACTACGTTACCTGTCTGCTGTAACTCTCACTACGTTGTCTGTCTGCTGTAACTCTCACTACGTTGTCTGTCTGCTGTAACACTCACTACGTTACCTGTCTGCTGTAACTCTCACTACGTTGTCTGTCTGCTGTAACTCTCACTACGTTACCTGTCTGCTGTAACTCTCACTACGTTGTCTGTCTGCTGTAACACTCACTACGTTGTCTGTCTGCTGTAACACTCACTACGTTACCTGTCTGCTGTAACTCTCACTACGTTGTCTGTCTGCTGTAACACTCACTACGTTGTCTGTCTGCTGTAACACTCACTACGTTACCTGTCTGCTGTAACACTCACTACGTTGTCTGTCTGCTGTAACACTCACTACGTTACCTGTCTGCTGTAACTCTCACTACGTTACCTGTCTGCTGTAACACTCACTACGTTGTCTGTCTGCTGTAACTCTCACTACGTTACCTGTCTGCTGTAACACTCACTACGTTGTCTGTCTGCTGTAACACTCACTACGTTACCTGTCTGCTGTAACTCTCACTACGTTACCTGTCTGCTGTAACACTCACTACGTTGTCTGTCTGCTGTAACACTCACTACGTTACCTGTCTGCTGTAACACTCACTACGTTGTCTGTCTGCTGTAACTCTCACTACGTTACCTGTCTGCTGTAACACTCACTACGTTGTCTGTCTGCTGTAACTCTCACTACGTTACCTGTCTGCTGTAACGCTCACTACGTTACCTGTCTGCTGTAACTCTCACTACGTTGTCTGTCTGCTGTAACACTCACTACGTTGTCTGTCTGCTGTAACACTCACTACGTTACCTGTCTGCTGTAACTCTCACTACGTTACCTGTCTGCTGTAACACTCACTACGTTGTCTGTCTGCTGTAACACTCACTACGTTGTCTGTCTGCTGTAACTCTCACTACGTTGTCTGTCTGCTGTAACACTCACTACGTTACCTGTCTGCTGTAACTCTCACTACGTTACCTGTCTGCTGTAACACTCACTACGTTACCTGTCTGCTGTAACTCTCACTACGTTACCTGTCTGCTGTAACACTCACTACGTTGTCTGTCTGCTGTAACTCTCACTACGTTACCTGTCTGCTGTAACACTCACTACGTTGTCTGTCTGCTGTAACACTCACTACGTTACCTGTCTGCTGTAACTCTCACTACGTTGTCTGTCCGCTGTAACTCTCACTACGTTGTCTGTCTGCTGTAACACTCACTACGTTACCTGTCTGCTGTAACTCTCACTACGTTGTCTGTCTGCTGTAACACTCACTACGTTACCTGTCTGCTGTAACTCTCACTACGTTGTCTGTCTGCTGTAACTCTCACTACGTTGTCTGTCTGCTGTAACACTCACTACGTTACCTGTCTGCTGTAACTCTCACTACGTTGTCTGTCTGCTGTAACACTCACTACGTTACCTGTCTGCTGTAACACTCACTAAGTTACCTGTCTGCTGTAACACTCACTACGTTGTCTGTCTGCTGTAACTCTCACTACGTTACCTGTCTGCTGTAACTCTCACTACGTTACCTGTCTGCTGTAACACTCACTACGTTGTCTGTCTGCTGTAACTCTCACTACGTTACCTGTCTGCTGTAACACTCACTACGTTGTCTGTCTGCTGTAACACTCACTACGTTACCTGTCTGCTGTAACTCTCACTACGTTGTCTGTCTGCTGTAACTCTCACTACGTTGTCTGTCTGCTGTAACACTCACTACGTTACCTGTCTGCTGTAACTCTCACTACGTTACCTGTCTGCTGTAACTCTCACTACGTTGTCTGTCTGCTGTAACACTCACTACGTTGTCTGTCTGCTGTAACTCTCACTACGTTACCTGTCTGCTGTAACTCTCACTACGTTACCTGTCTGCTGTAACTCTCACTACGTTGTCTGTCTGCTGTAACACTCACTACGTTGTCTGTCTGCTGTAACTCTCACTACGTTACCTGTCTGCTGTAACTCTCACTACGTTGTCTGTCTGCTGTAACTCTCACTACGTTACCTGTCTGCTGTAACACTCACTACGTTACCTGTCTGCTGTAACTCTCACTACGTTGTCTGTCTGCTGTAACACTCACTACGTTGTCTGTCTGCTGTAACACTCACTACGTTGTCTGTCTGCTGTAACTCTCACTACGTTACCTGTCTGCTGTAACACTCACTACGTTGTCTGTCTGCTGTAACTCTCACTACGTTACCTGTCTGCTGTAACTCTCACTACGTTACCTGTCTGCTGTAACACTCACTACGTTACCTGTCTGCTGTAACTCTCACTACGTTACCTGTCTGCTGTAACTCTCACTACGTTACCTGTCTGCTGTAACACTCACTACGTTGTCTGTCTGCTGTAACACTCACTACGTTACCTGTCTGCTGTAACACTCACTACGTTGTCTGTCTGCTGTAACTCTCACTACGTTGTCTGTCTGCTGTAACACTCACTACGTTACCTGTCTGCTGTAACACTCACTACGTTGTCTGTCTGCTGTAACTCTCACTACGTTACCTGTCTGCTGTAACACTCACTACGTTACCTGTCTGCTGTAACTCTCACTACGTTGTCTGTCTGCTGTAACTCTCACTACGTTGTCTGTCTGCTGTAACACTCACTACGTTACCTGTCTGCTGTAACACTCACTACGTTGTCTGTCTGCTGTAACTCTCACTACGTTACCTGTCTGCTGTAACACTCACTACGTTGTCTGTCTGCTGTAACTCTCACTACGTTACCTGTCTGCTGTAACTCTCACTACGTTGTCTGTCTGCTGTAACTCTCACTACGTTACCTGTCTGCTGTAACTCTCACTACGTTGTCTGTCTGCTGTAACTCTCACTACGTTACCTGTCTGCTGTAACACTCACTACGTTACCTGTCTGCTGTAACTCTCACTACGTTGTCTGTCTGCTGTAACTCTCACTACGTTACCTGTCTGCTGTAACACTCACTACGTTGTCTGTCTGCTGTAACACTCACTACGTTGTCTGTCTGCTGTAACTCTCACTACGTTACCTGTCTGCTGTAACACTCACTACGTTACCTGTCTGCTGTAACTCTCACTACGTTGTCTGTCTGCTGTAACACTCACTACGTTACCTGTCTGCTGTAACACTCACTACGTTACCTGTCTGCTGTAACTCTCACTACGTTGTCTGTCTGCTGTAACTCTCACTACGTTACCTGTCTGCTGTAACTCTCACTACGTTGTCTGTCTGCTGTAACACTCACTACGTTACCTGTCTGCTGTAACTCTCACTACGTTACCTGTCTGCTGTAACTCTCACTACGTTGTCTGTCTGCTGTAACACTCACTACGTTACCTGTCTGCTGTAACTCTCACTACGTTGTCTGTCTGCTGTAACACTCACTACGTTGCCTGTCTGCTGTAACTCTCACTACGTTGTCTGTCTGCTGTAACACTCACTACGTTACCTGTCTGCTGTAACTCTCACTACGTTACCTGTCTGCTGTAACTCTCACTACGTTGTCTGTCTGCTGTAACACTCACTACGTTACCTGTCTGCTGTAACACTCACTACGTTACCTGTCTGCTGTAACTCTCACTACGTTGTCTGTCTGCTGTAACACTCACTACGTTGTCTGTCTGCTGTAACTCTCACTACGTTGTCTGTCTGCTGTAACACTCACTACGTTACCTGTCTGCTGTAACACTCACTACGTTACCTGTCTGCTGTAACACTCACTACGTTACCTGTCTGCTGTAACACTCACTACGTTGTCTGTCTGCTGTAACACTCACTACGTTACCTGTCTGCTGTAACTCTCACTACGTTGTCTGTCTGCTGTAACACTCACTACGTTGCCTGTCTGCTGTAACTCTCACTACGTTGTCTGTCTGCTGTAACTCTCACTACGTTGTCTGTCTGCTGTAACACTCACTACGTTACCTGTCTGCTGTAACTCTCACTACGTTGTCTGTCTGCTGTAACACTCACTACGTTACCTGTCTGCTGTAACACTCACTACGTTACCTGTCTGCTGTAACACTCACTACGTTGTCTGTCTGCTGTAACTCTCACTACGTTACCTGTCTGCTGTAACTCTCACTACGTTACCTGTCTGCTGTAACACTCACTACGTTGTCTGTCTGCTGTAACTCTCACTACGTTACCTGTCTGCTGTAACACTCACTACGTTGTCTGTCTGCTGTAACACTCACTACGTTACCTGTCTGCTGTAACTCTCACTACGTTGTCTGTCTGCTGTAACTCTCACTACGTTGTCTGTCTGCTGTAACACTCACTACGTTACCTGTCTGCTGTAACACTCACTACGTTCCCTGTCTGCTGTAACTCTCACTACGTTACCTGTCTGCTGTAACTCTCACTACGTTGTCTGTCTGCTGTAACACTCACTACGTTGTCTGTCTGCTGTAACTCTCACTACGTTACCTGTCTGCTGTAACTCTCACTACGTTACCTGTCTGCTGTAACTCTCACTACGTTGTCTGTCTGCTGTAACACTCACTATGTTGTCTGTCTGCTGTAACTCTCACTACGTTACCTGTCTGCTGTAACTCTCACTACGTTGTCTGTCTGCTGTAACTCTCACTACGTTACCTGTCTGCTGTAACACTCACTACGTTACCTGTCTGCTGTAACTCTCACTACGTTGTCTGTCTGCTGTAACTCTCACTACGTTGACTGTCTGCTGTAACACTCACTACGTTGTCTGTCTGCTGTAACACTCACTACGTTGTCTGTCTGCTGTAACTCTCACTACGTTACCTGTCTGCTGTAACACTCACTACGTTGTCTGTCTGCTGTAACTCTCACTACGTTACCTGTCTGCTGTAACTCTCACTACGTTATCTGTCTGCTGTAACACTCACTACGTTACCTGTCTGCTGTAACTCTCACTACGTTACCTGTCTGCTGTAACTCTCACTACGTTACCTGTCTGCTGTAACACTCACTACGTTGTCTGTCTGCTGTAACACTCACTACGTTACCTGTCTGCTGTAACACTCACTACGTTGTCTGTCTGCTGTAACTCTCACTACGTTGTCTGTCTGCTGTAACACTCACTACGTTACCTGTCTGCTGTAACACTCACTACGTTTTCTGTCTGCTGTAACTCTCACTACGTTTCCTGTCTGCTGTAACTCTCACTACGTTACCTGTCTGCTGTAACTCTCACTACGTTGTCTGTCTGCTGTAACTCTCACTACGTTGTCTGTCTGCTGTAACACTCACTACGTTACCTGTCTGCTGTAACACTCACTACGTTGTCTGTCTGCTGTAACTCTCACTACGTTACCTGTCTGCTGTAACACTCACTACGTTGTCTGTCTGCTGTAACTCTCACTACGTTACCTGTCTGCTGTAACTCTCACTACGTTGTCTGTCTGCTGTAACTCTCACTACGTTACCTGTCTGCTGTAACTCTCACTACGTTGTCTGTCTGCTGTAACTCTCACTACGTTACCTGTCTGCTGTAACTCTCACTACGTTACCTGTCTGCTGTAACACTCACTACGTTACCTGTCTGCTGTAACTCTCACTACGTTGTCTGTCTGCTGTAACTCTCACTACGTTATCTGTCTGCTGTAACACTCACTACGTTGTCTGTCTGCTGTAACACTCACTACGTTGTCTGTCTGCTGTAACTCTCACTACGTTACCTGTCTGCTGTAACACTCACTACGTTACCTGTCTGCTGTAACTCTCACTACGTTGTCTGTCTGCTGTAACTCTCACTACGTTGTCTGTCTGCTGTAACACTCACTACGTTACCTGTCTGCTGTAACACTCACTACGTTACCTGTCTGCTGTAACTCTCACTACGTTGTCTGTCTGCTGTAACTCTCACTACGTTACCTGTCTGCTGTAACTCTCACTACGTTGTCTGTCTGCTGTAACACTCACTACGTTACCTGTCTGCTGTAACTCTCACTACGTTACCTGTCTGCTGTAACTCTCACTACGTTGTCTGTCTGCTGTAACACTCACTACGTTACCTGTCTGCTGTAACTCTCACTACGTTGTCTGTCTGCTGTAACACTCACTACGTTACCTGTCTGCTGTAACTCTCACTACGTTGTCTGTCTGCTGTAACACTCACTACGTTACCTGTCTGCTGTAACTCTCACTACGTTACCTGTCTGCTGTAACTCTCACTACGTTGTCTGTCTGCTGTAACACTCACTACGTTGCCTGTCTGCTGTAACACTCACTACGTTACCTGTCTGCTGTAACTCTCACTACGTTGTCTGTCTGCTGTAACACTCACTACGTTGTCTGTCTGCTGTAACTCTCACTACGTTGTCTGTCTGCTGTAACACTCACTACGTTACCTGTCTGCTGTAACACTCACTACGTTACCTGTCTGCTGTAACACTCACTACGTTACCTGTCTGCTGTAACTCTCACTACGTTACCTGTCTGCTGTAACACTCACTACGTTACCTGTCTGCTGTAACTCTCACTACGTTGTCTGTCTGCTGTAACACTCACTACGTTGTCTGTCTGCTGTAACACTCACTACGTTACCTGTCTGCTGTAACTCTCACTACGTTACCTGTCTGCTGTAACTCTCACTACGTTACCTGTCTGCTGTAACACTCACTACGTTGTCTGTCTGCTGTAACACTCACTACGTTACCTGTCTGCTGTAACTCACTACGTTGTCTGTCTGCTGTAACTCTCACTACGTTACCTGTCTGCTGTAACACTCACTACGTTACCTGTCTGCTGTAACTCTCACTACGTTGTCTGTCTGCTGTAACTCTCACTACGTTGTCTGTCTGCTGTAACACTCACTACGTTACCTGTCTGCTGTAACACTCACTACGTTGTCTGTCTGCTGTAACTCTCACTACGTTACCTGTCTGCTGTAACACTCACTACGTTGTCTGTCTGCTGTAACTCTCACTACGTTACCTGTCTGCTGTAACTCACTACGTTGTCTGTCTGCTGTAACTCTCACTACGTTACCTGTCTGCTGTAACTCTCACTACGTTGTCTGTCTGCTGTAACTCTCACTACGTTACCTGTCTGCTGTAACACTCACTACGTTGTCTGTCTGCTGTAACACTCACTACGTTGTCTGTCTGCTGTAACACTCACTACGTTGTCTGTCTGCTGTAACTCTCACTACGTTACCTGTCTGCTGTAACACTCACTACGTTACCTGTCTGCTGTAACACTCACTACGTTACCTGTCTGCTGTAACACTCACTACGTTGTCTGTCTGCTGTAACTCTCACTACGTTACCTGTCTGCTGTAACACTCACTACGTTGTCTGTCTGCTGTAACACTCACTACGTTGTCTGTCTGCTGTAACTCTCACTACGTTGTCTGTCTGCTGTAACACTCACTACGTTACCTGTCTGCTGTAACTCTCACTACGTTGTCTGTCTGCTGTAACTCTCACTACGTTGTCTGTCTGCTGTAACACTCACTACGTTACCTGTCTGCTGTAACACTCACTACGTTACCTGTCTGCTGTAACACTCACTACGTTACCTGTCTGCTGTAACTCTCACTACGTTGTCTGTCTGCTGTAACACTCACTACGTTGTCTGTCTGCTGTAACTCTCACTACGTTGTCTGTCTGCTGTAACACTCACTACGTTACCTGTCTGCTGTAACTCTCACTACGTTACCTGTCTGCTGTAACTCTCACTACGTTGTCTGTCTGCTGTAACACTCACTACGTTACCTGTCTGCTGTAACTCTCACTACGTTGTCTGTCTGCTGTAACACTCACTACGTTACCTGTCTGCTGTAACTCTCACTACGTTGTCTGTCTGCTGTAACACTCACTACGTTACCTGTCTGCTGTAACTCTCACTACGTTACCTGTCTGCTGTAACTCTCACTACGTTGTCTGTCTGCTGTAACACTCACTACGTTACCTGTCTGCTGTAACACTCACTACGTTACCTGTCTGCTGTAACTCTCACTACGTTGTCTGTCTGCTGTAACACTCACTACGTTGTCTGTCTGCTGTAACACTCACTACGTTACCTGTCTGCTGTAACACTCACTACGTTGTCTGTCTGCTGTAACACTCACTACGTTACCTGTCTGCTGTAACTCTCACTACGTTACCTGTCTGCTGTAACTCTCACTACGTTGTCTGTCTGCTGTAACACTCACTACGTTACCTGTCTGCTGTAACTCTCACTACGTTGTCTGTCTGCTGTAACACTCACTACGTTACCTGTCTGCTGTAACTCTCACTACGTTGTCTGTCTGCTGTAACACTCACTACGTTACCTGTCTGCTGTAACTCTCACTACGTTACCTGTCTGCTGTAACTCTCACTACGTTGTCTGTCTGCTGTAACACTCACTACGTTACCTGTCTGCTGTAACACTCACTACGTTACCTGTCTGCTGTAACTCTCACTACGTTGTCTGTCTGCTGTAACACTCACTACGTTGTCTGTCTGCTGTAACACTCACTACGTTACCTGTCTGCTGTAACACTCACTACGTTACCTGTCTGCTGTAACACTCACTACGTTACCTGTCTGCTGTAACTCTCACTACGTTGTCTGTCTGCTGTAACACTCACTACGTTGTCTGTCTGCTGTAACACTCACTACGTTGTCTGTCTGCTGTAACTCTCACTACGTTACCTGTCTGCTGTAACACTCACTACGTTACCTGTCTGCTGTAACTCTCACTACGTTACCTGTCTGCTGTAACTCTCACTACGTTACCTGTCTGCTGTAACACTCACTACGTTACCTGTCTGCTGTAACTCTCACTACGTTGTCTGTCTGCTGTAACACTCACTACGTTGTCTGTCTGCTGTAACTCTCACTACGTTACCTGTCTGCTGTAACACTCACTACGTTGTCTGTCTGCTGTAACTCTCACTACGTTACCTGTCTGCTGTAACACTCACTACGTTGTCTGTCTGCTGTAACTCTCACTACGTTACCTGTCTGCTGTAACTCTCACTACGTTGTCTGTCTGCTGTAACTCTCACTACGTTACCTGTCTGCTGTAACTCTCACTACGTTACCTGTCTGCTGTAACACTCACTACGTTGTCTGTCTGCTGTAACACTCACTACGTTGTCTGTCTGCTGTAACTCTCACTACGTTGTCTGTCTGCTGTAACACTCACTACGTTACCTGTCTGCTGTAACTCTCACTACGTTGTCTGTCTGCTGTAACTCTCACTACGTTGTCTGTCTGCTGTAACTCTCACTACGTTGTCTGTCTGCTGTAACACTCACTACGTTGTCTGTCTGCTGTAACTCTCACTACGTTACCTGTCTGCTGTAACACTCACTACGTTACCTGTCTGCTGTAACACTCACTACGTTGTCTGTCTGCTGTAACACTCACTACGTTACCTGTCTGCTGTAACTCTCACTACGTTACCTGTCTGCTGTAACACTCACTACGTTACCTGTCTGCTGTAACACTCACTACGTTACCTGTCTGCTGTAACTCTCACTACGTTGTCTGTCTGCTGTAACTCTCACTACGTTACCTGTCTGCTGTAACTCTCACTACGTTGTCTGTCTGCTGTAACACTCACTACGTTACCTGTCTGCTGTAACACTCACTACGTTGTCTGTCTGCTGTAACACTCACTACGTTGTCTGTCTGCTGTAACTCTCACTACGTTACCTGTCTGCTGTAACTCTCACTACGTTACCTGTCTGCTGTAACACTCACTACGTTGTCTGTCTGCTGTAACTCTCACTACGTTACCTGTCTGCTGTAACTCTCACTACGTTACCTGTCTGCTGTAACACTCACTACGTTACCTGTCTGCTGTAACACTCACTACGTTACCTGTCTGCTGTAACACTCACTACGTTACCTGTCTGCTGTAACACTCACTACGTTGTCTGTCTGCTGTAACTCACTACGTTGTCTGTCTGCTGTAACACTCACTACGTTACCTGTCTGCTGTAACACTCACTACGTTACCTGTCTGCTGTAACACTCACTACGTTGTCTGTCTGCTGTAACTCTCACTACGTTACCTGTCTGCTGTAACTCTCACTACGTTGTCTGTCTGCTGTAACTCTCACTACGTTGTCTGTCTGCTGTAACACTCACTACGTTACCTGTCTGCTGTAACACTCACTACGTTGTCTGTCTGCTGTAACTCTCACTACGTTACCTGTCTGCTGTAACTCTCACTACGTTGTCTGTCTGCTGTAACACTCACTACGTTGTCTGTCTGCTGTAACACTCACTACGTTACCTGTCTGCTGTAACTCTCACTACGTTGTCTGTCTGCTGTAACACTCACTACGTTACCTGTCTGCTGTAACTCTCACTACGTTGTCTGTCTGCTGTAACTCTCACTACGTTACCTGTCTGCTGTAACTCTCACTACGTTACCTGTCTGCTGTAACACTCACTACGTTGTCTGTCTGCTGTAACACTCACTACGTTACCTGTCTGCTGTAACACTCACTACGTTGTCTGTCTGCTGTAACTCTCACTACGTTACCTGTCTGCTGTAACACTCACTACGTTACCTGTCTGCTGTAACTCTCACTACGTTACCTGTCTGCTGTAACTCTCACTACGTTGTCTGTCTGCTGTAACACTCACTACGTTACCTGTCTGCTGTAACTCTCACTACGTTACCTGTCTGCTGTAACTCTCACTACGTTACCTGTCTGCTGTAACACTCACTACGTTGTCTGTCTGCTGTAACACTCACTACGTTACCTGTCTGCTGTAACTCTCACTACGTTGTCTGTCTGCTGTAACACTCACTACGTTACCTGTCTGCTGTAACACTCACTACGTTACCTGTCTGCTGTAACTCTCACTACGTTACCTGTCTGCTGTAACTCTCACTACGTTACCTGTCTGCTGTAACACTCACTACGTTGTCTGTCTGCTGTAACACTCACTACGTTACCTGTCTGCTGTAACTCTCACTACGTTGTCTGTCTGCTGTAACACTCACTACGTTACCTGTCTGCTGTAACACTCACTACGTTGTCTGTCTGCTGTAACTCTCACTACGTTACCTGTCTGCTGTAACACTCACTACGTTACCTGTCTGCTGTAACTCTCACTACGTTGTCTGTCTGCTGTAACTCTCACTACGTTGTCTGTCTGCTGTAACACTCACTACGTTACCTGTCTGCTGTAACTCTCACTACGTTACCTGTCTGCTGTAACACTCACTACGTTGTCTGTCTGCTGTAACACTCACTACGTTACCTGTCTGCTGTAACACTCACTACGTTGTCTGTCTGCTGTAACTCTCACTACGTTACCTGTCTGCTGTAACACTCACTACGTTGTCTGTCTGCTGTAACTCTCACTACGTTACCTGTCTGCTGTAACTCTCACTACGTTACCTGTCTGCTGTAACTCTCACTACGTTGTCTGTCTGCTGTAACACTCACTACGTTGTCTGTCTGCTGTAACACTCACTACGTTACCTGTCTGCTGTAACTCTCACTACGTTACCTGTCTGCTGTAACACTCACTACGTTGTCTGTCTGCTGTAACACTCACTACGTTGTCTGTCTGCTGTAACTCTCACTACGTTGTCTGTCTGCTGTAACACTCACTACGTTACCTGTCTGCTGTAACTCTCACTACGTTGTCTGTCTGCTGTAACACTCACTACGTTACCTGTCTGCTGTAACTCTCACTACGTTACCTGTCTGCTGTAACACTCACTACGTTGTCTGTCTGCTGTAACACTCACTACGTTACCTGTCTGCTGTAACACTCACTACGTTGTCTGTCTGCTGTAACTCTCACTACGTTACCTGTCTGCTGTAACACTCACTACGTTGTCTGTCTGCTGTAACACTCACTACGTTACCTGTCTGCTGTAACACTCACTACGTTGTCTGTCTGCTGTAACTCTCACTACGTTACCTGTCTGCTGTAACACTCACTACGTTGTCTGTCTGCTGTAACTCTCACTACGTTACCTGTCTGCTGTAACTCTCACTACGTTACCTGTCTGCTGTAACACTCACTACGTTGTCTGTCTGCTGTAACTCTCACTACGTTACCTGTCTGCTGTAACACTCACTACGTTGTCTGTCTGCTGTAACACTCACTACGTTGCCTGTCTGCTGTAACTCTCACTACGTTGTCTGTCTGCTGTAACTCTCACTACGTTGTCTGTCTGCTGTAACACTCACTACGTTACCTGTCTGCTGTAACTCTCACTACGTTACCTGTCTGCTGTAACACTCACTACGTTGTCTGTCTGCTGTAACACTCACTACGTTGTCTGTCTGCTGTAACTCTCACTACGTTACCTGTCTGCTGTAACTCTCACTACGTTACCTGTCTGCTGTAACTCTCACTACGTTGTCTGTCTGCTGTAACACTCACTACGTTGTCTGTCTGCTGTAACTCTCACTACGTTACCTGTCTGCTGTAACTCTCACTACGTTGTCTGTCTGCTGTAACTCTCACTACGTTACCTGTCTGCTGTAACACTCACTACGTTACCTGTCTGCTGTAACTCTCACTACGTTGTCTGTCTGCTGTAACTCTCACTACGTTACCTGTCTGCTGTAACACTCACTACGTTGTCTGTCTGCTGTAACACTCACTACGTTACCTGTCTGCTGTAACACTCACTACGTTGTCTGTCTGCTGTAACTCTCACTACGTTACCTGTCTGCTGTAACACTCACTACGTTACCTGTCTGCTGTAACTCTCACTACGTTACCTGTCTGCTGTAACTCTCACTACGTTGTCTGTCTGCTGTAACACTCACTACGTTACCTGTCTGCTGTAACTCTCACTACGTTACCTGTCTGCTGTAACTCTCACTACGTTACCTGTCTGCTGTAACACTCACTACGTTGTCTGTCTGCTGTAACACTCACTACGTTACCTGTCTGCTGTAACTCTCACTACGTTGTCTGTCTGCTGTAACACTCACTACGTTGTCTGTCTGCTGTAACACTCACTACGTTACCTGTCTGCTGTAACTCTCACTACGTTACCTGTCTGCTGTAACACTCACTACGTTGTCTGTCTGCTGTAACACTCACTACGTTACCTGTCTGCTGTAACTCTCACTACGTTGTCTGTCTGCTGTAACACTCACTACGTTGTCTGTCTGCTGTAACTCTCACTACGTTACCTGTCTGCTGTAACACTCACTACGTTGTCTGTCTGCTGTAACTCTCACTACGTTACCTGTCTGCTGTAACACTCACTACGTTACCTGTCTGCTGTAACTCTCACTACGTTGTCTGTCTGCTGTAACTCTCACTACGTTGTCTGTCTGCTGTAACTCTCACTACGTTACCTGTCTGCTGTAACACTCACTACGTTGTCTGTCTGCTGTAACTCTCACTACGTTACCTGTCTGCTGTAACACTCACTACGTTGTCTGTCTGCTGTAACTCTCACTACGTTACCTGTCTGCTGTAACACTCACTACGTTGTCTGTCTGCTGTAACTCTCACTACGTTGTCTGTCTGCTGTAACTCTCACTACGTTGTCTGTCTGCTGTAACACTCACTACGTTACCTGTCTGCTGTAACACTCACTACGTTACCTGTCTGCTGTAACTCTCACTACGTTGTCTGTCTGCTGTAACTCTCACTACGTTACCTGTCTGCTGTAACTCTCACTACGTTACCTGTCTGCTGTAACACTCACTACGTTACCTGTCTGCTGTAACACTCACTACGTTACCTGTCTGCTGTAACACTCGCTACGTTGTCTGTCTGCTGTAACTCTCACTACGTTACCTGTCTGCTGTAACACTCACTACGTTGTCTGTCTGCTGTAACTCTCACTACGTTACCTGTCTGCTGTAACACTCACTACGTTGTCTGTCTGCTGTAACACTCACTACGTTACCTGTCTGCTGTAACTCTCACTACGTTGTCTGTCTGCTGTAACTCTCACTACGTTGTCTGTCTGCTGTAACACTCACTACGTTACCTGTCTGCTGTAACTCTCACTACGTTGTCTGTCTGCTGTAACTCTCACTACGTTACCTGTCTGCTGTAACTCTCACTACGTTGTCTGTCTGCTGTAACACTCACTACGTTGCCTGTCTGCTGTAACACTCACTACGTTACCTGTCTGCTGTAACTCTCACTACGTTGTCTGTCTGCTGTAACACTCACTACGTTGTCTGTCTGCTGTAACACTCACTACGTTACCTGTCTGCTGTAACACTCACTACGTTGTCTGTCTGCTGTAACACTCACTACGTTACCTGTCTGCTGTAACTCTCACTACGTTGCCTGTCTGCTGTAACACTCACTACGTTGTCTGTCTGCTGTAACTCTCACTACGTTACCTGTCTGCTGTAACACTCACTACGTTGTCTGTCTGCTGTAACACTCACTACGTTACCTGTCTGCTGTAACTCTCACTACGTTACCTGTCTGCTGTAACACTCACTACGTTGTCTGTCTGCTGTAACACTCACTACGTTACCTGTCTGCTGTAACACTCACTACGTTGTCTGTCTGCTGTAACTCTCACTACGTTACCTGTCTGCTGTAACACTCACTACGTTGTCTGTCTGCTGTAACTCTCACTACGTTACCTGTCTGCTGTAACTCTCACTACGTTACCTGTCTGCTGTAACTCTCACTACGTTGTCTGTCTGCTGTAACACTCACTACGTTGTCTGTCTGCTGTAACACTCACTACGTTACCTGTCTGCTGTAACTCTCACTACGTTACCTGTCTGCTGTAACACTCACTACGTTGTCTGTCTGCTGTAACACTCACTACGTTGTCTGTCTGCTGTAACTCTCACTACGTTGTCTGTCTGCTGTAACACTCACTACGTTACCTGTCTGCTGTAACTCTCACTACGTTACCTGTTTGCTGTAACACTCACTACGTTACCTGTCTGCTGTAACTCTCACTACGTTACCTGTCTGCTGTAACACTCACTACGTTGTCTGTCTGCTGTAACTCTCACTACGTTACCTGTCTGCTGTAACACTCACTACGTTGTCTGTCTGCTGTAACACTCACTACGTTGCCTGTCTGCTGTAACTCTCACTACGTTGTCTGTCTGCTGTAACTCTCACTACGTTGTCTGTCTGCTGTAACACTCACTACGTTACCTGTCTGCTGTAACTCTCACTACGTTGTCTGTCTGCTGTAACACTCACTACGTTGTCTGTCTGCTGTAACACTCACTACGTTACCTGTCTGCTGTAACTCTCACTACGTTGTCTGTCTGCTGTAACTCTCACTACGTTGTCTGTCTGCTGTAACACTCACTACGTTACCTGTCTGCTGTAACTCTCACTACGTTGTCTGTCTGCTGTAACACTCACTACGTTACCTGTCTGCTGTAACACTCACTACGTTACCTGTCTGCTGTAACACTCACTACGTTGTCTGTCTGCTGTAACTCTCACTACGTTACCTGTCTGCTGTAACTCTCACTACGTTACCTGTCTGCTGTAACACTCACTACGTTGTCTGTCTGCTGTAACTCTCACTACGTTACCTGTCTGCTGTAACACTCACTACGTTGTCTGTCTGCTGTAACACTCACTACGTTACCTGTCTGCTGTAACTCTCACTACGTTGTCTGTCTGCTGTAACTCTCACTACGTTGTCTGTCTGCTGTAACACTCACTACGTTACCTGTCTGCTGTAACACTCACTACGTTACCTGTCTGCTGTAACTCTCACTACGTTACCTGTCTGCTGTAACTCTCACTACGTTGTCTGTCTGCTGTAACACTCACTACGTTGTCTGTCTGCTGTAACTCTCACTACGTTACCTGTCTGCTGTAACTCTCACTACGTTACCTGTCTGCTGTAACTCTCACTACGTTGTCTGTCTGCTGTAACACTCACTACGTTGTCTGTCTGCTGTAACTCTCACTACGTTACCTGTCTGCTGTAACTCTCACTACGTTGTCTGTCTGCTGTAACTCTCACTACGTTACCTGTCTGCTGTAACACTCACTACGTTACCTGTCTGCTGTAACTCTCACTACGTTGTCTGTCTGCTGTAACTCTCACTACGTTGTCTGTCTGCTGTAACACTCACTACGTTGTCTGTCTGCTGTAACACTCACTACGTTGTCTGTCTGCTGTAACTCTCACTACGTTACCTGTCTGCTGTAACACTCACTACGTTGTCTGTCTGCTGTAACTCTCACTACGTTACCTGTCTGCTGTAACTCTCACTACGTTACCTGTCTGCTGTAACACTCACTACGTTACCTGTCTGCTGTAACTCTCACTACGTTACCTGTCTGCTGTAACTCTCACTACGTTACCTGTCTGCTGTAACACTCACTACGTTGTCTGTCTGCTGTAACACTCACTACGTTACCTGTCTGCTGTAACACTCACTACGTTGTCTGTCTGCTGTAACTCTCACTACGTTGTCTGTCTGCTGTAACACTCACTACGTTACCTGTCTGCTGTAACACTCACTACGTTGTCTGTCTGCTGTAACTCTCACTACGTTTCCTGTCTGCTGTAACACTCACTACGTTACCTGTCTGCTGTAACTCTCACTACGTTGTCTGTCTGCTGTAACTCTCACTACGTTGTCTGTCTGCTGTAACACTCACTACGTTACCTGTCTGCTGTAACACTCACTACGTTGTCTGTCTGCTGTAACTCTCACTACGTTACCTGTCTGCTGTAACACTCACTACGTTGTCTGTCTGCTGTAACTCTCACTACGTTACCTGTCTGCTGTAACTCTCACTACGTTGTCTGTCTGCTGTAACTCTCACTACGTTACCTGTCTGCTGTAACTCTCACTACGTTGTCTGTCTGCTGTAACTCTCACTACGTTACCTGTCTGCTGTAACACTCACTACGTTACCTGTCTGCTGTAACTCTCACTACGTTGTCTGTCTGCTGTAACTCTCACTACGTTATCTGTCTGCTGTAACACTCACTACGTTGTCTGTCTGCTGTAACACTCACTACGTTGTCTGTCTGCTGTAACTCTCACTACGTTTCCTGTCTGCTGTAACACTCACTACGTTACCTGTCTGCTGTAACTCTCACTACGTTGTCTGTCTGCTGTAACTCTCACTACGTTGTCTGTCTGCTGTAACACTCACTACGTTACCTGTCTGCTGTAACACTCACTACGTTACCTGTCTGCTGTAACTCTCACTACGTTGTCTGTCTGCTGTAACTCTCACTACGTTACCTGTCTGCTGTAACTCTCACTACGTTGTCTGTCTGCTGTAACACTCACTACGTTACCTGTCTGCTGTAACTCTCACTACGTTACCTGTCTGCTGTAACTCTCACTACGTTGTCTGTCTGCTGTAACACTCACTACGTTACCTGTCTGCTGTAACTCTCACTACGTTGTCTGTCTGCTGTAACACTCACTACGTTGCCTGTCTGCTGTAACTCTCACTACGTTGTCTGTCTGCTGTAACACTCACTACGTTACCTGTCTGCTGTAACTCTCACTACGTTACCTGTCTGCTGTAACTCTCACTACGTTGTCTGTCTGCTGTAACACTCACTACGTTGCCTGTCTGCTGTAACACTCACTACGTTACCTGTCTGCTGTAACTCTCACTACGTTGTCTGTCTGCTGTAACACTCACTACGTTGTCTGTCTGCTGTAACTCTCACTACGTTGTCTGTCTGCTGTAACACTCACTACGTTACCTGTCTGCTGTAACTCTCACTACGTTACCTGTCTGCTGTAACTCTCACTACGATGTCTGTCTGCTGTAACACTCACTACGTTGTCTGTCTGCTGTAACACTCACTACGTTGCCTGTCTGCTGTAACTCTCACTACGTTGTCTGTCTGCTGTAACACTCACTACGTTGTCTGTCTGCTGTAACACTCACTACGTTACCTGTCTGCTGTAACACTCACTACGTTGTCTGTCTGCTGTAACACTCACTACGTTACCTGTCTGCTGTAACTCTCACTACGTTACCTGTCTGCTGTAACACTCACTACGTTGTCTGTCTGCTGTAACTCTCACTACGTTACCTGTCTGCTGTAACACTCACTACGTTGTCTGTCTGCTGTAACACTCACTACGTTACCTGTCTGCTGTAACTCTCACTACGTTACCTGTCTGCTGTAACACTCACTACGTTGTCTGTCTGCTGTAACTCTCACTACGTTACCTGTCTGCTGTAACTCTCACTACGTTACCTGTCTGCTGTAACTCTCACTACGTTGTCTGTCTGCTGTAACACTCACTACGTTGTCTGTCTGCTGTAACACTCACTACGTTACCTGTCTGCTGTAACTCTCACTACGTTACCTGTCTGCTGTAACACTCACTACGTTGTCTGTCTGCTGTAACACTCACTACGTTGTCTGTCTGCTGTAACTCTCACTACGTTACCTGTCTGCTGTAACACTCACTACGTTGTCTGTCTGCTGTAACACTCACTACGTTACCTGTCTGCTGTAACACTCACTACGTTGTCTGTCTGCTGTAACTCTCACTACGTTACCTGTCTGCTGTAACACTCACTACGTTGTCTGTCTGCTGTAACTCTCACTACGTTACCTGTCTGCTGTAACACTCACTACGTTGTCTGTCTGCTGTAACACTCACTACGTTACCTGTCTGCTGTAACTCTCACTACGTTGTCTGTCTGCTGTAACTCTCACTACGTTGTCTGTCTGCTGTAACACTCACTACGTTACCTGTCTGCTGTAACTCTCACTACGTTGTCTGTCTGCTGTAACTCTCACTACGTTACCTGTCTGCTGTAACTCTCACTACGTTGTCTGTCTGCTGTAACACTCACTACGTTGTCTGTCTGCTGTAACACTCACTACGTTACCTGTCTGCTGTAACTCTCACTACGTTGTCTGTCTGCTGTAACACTCACTACGTTGTCTGTCTGCTGTAACACTCACTACGTTACCTGTCTGCTGTAACACTCACTACGTTGTCTGTCTGCTGTAACACTCACTACGTTACCTGTCTGCTGTAACTCTCACTACGTTACCTGTCTGCTGTAACACTCACTACGTTGCCTGTCTGCTGTAACTCTCACTACGTTACCTGTCTGCTGTAACACTCACTACGTTGTCTGTCTGCTGTAACACTCACTACGTTACCTGTCTGCTGTAACTCTCACTACGTTACCTGTCTGCTGTAACACTCACTACGTTGACTGTCTGCTGTAACACTCACTACGTTACCTGTCTGCTGTAACACTCACTACGTTGTCTGTCTGCTGTAACTCTCACTACGTTACCTGTCTGCTGTAACACTCACTACGTTGTCTGTCTGCTGTAACTCTCACTACGTTACCTGTCTGCTGTAACTCTCACTACGTTACCTGTCTGCTGTAACTCTCACTACGTTGTCTGTCTGCTGTAACACTCACTACGTTGTCTGTCTGCTGTAACACTCACTACGTTACCTGTCTGCTGTAACTCTCACTACGTTACCTGTATGCTGTAACACTCACTACGTTGTCTGTCTGCTGTAACACTCACTACGTTGTCTGTCTGCTGTAACTCTCACTACGTTGTCTGTCTGCTGTAACACTCACTACGTTACCTGTCTGCTGTAACTCTCACTACGTTACCTGTCTGCTGTAACACTCACTACGTTACCTGTCTGCTGTAACTCTCACTACGTTACCTGTATGCTGTAACACTCACTACGTTGTCTGTCTGCTGTAACTCTCACTACGTTACCTGTCTGCTGTAACACTCACTACGTTGTCTGTCTGCTGTAACACTCACTACGTTACCTGTCTGCTGTAACTCTCACTACGTTGTCTGTCTGCTGTAACTCTCACTACGTTGTCTGTCTGCTGTAACACTCACTACGTTACCTGTCTGCTGTAACTCTCACTACGTTGTCTGTCTGCTGTAACACTCACTACGTTGTCTGTCTGCTGTAACACTCACTACGTTGCCTGTCTGCTGTAACTCTCACTACGTTGTCTGTCTGCTGTAACTCTCACTACGTTGTCTGTCTGCTGTAACACTCACTACGTTACCTGTCTGCTGTAACTCTCACTACGTTGTCTGTCTGCTGTAACACTCACTACGTTACCTGTCTGCTGTAACACTCACTACGTTACCTGTCTGCTGTAACACTCACTACGTTGTCTGTCTGCTGTAACTCTCACTACGTTACCTGTCTGCTGTAACTCTCACTACGTTACCTGTCTGCTGTAACACTCACTACGTTGTCTGTCTGCTGTAACTCTCACTACGTTACCTGTCTGCTGTAACACTCACTACGTTGTCTGTCTGCTGTAACACTCACTACGTTACCTGTCTGCTGTAACTCTCACTACGTTGTCTGTCTGCTGTAACTCTCACTACGTTGTCTGTCTGCTGTAACACTCACTACGTTACCTGTCTGCTGTAACACTCACTACGTTACCTGTCTGCTGTAACTCTCACTACGTTACCTGTCTGCTGTAACTCTCACTACGTTGTCTGTCTGCTGTAACACTCACTACGTTGTCTGTCTGCTGTAACTCTCACTACGTTACCTGTCTGCTGTAACTCTCACTACGTTACCTGTCTGCTGTAACTCTCACTACGTTGTCTGTCTGCTGTAACACTCACTACGTTGTCTGTCTGCTGTAACTCTCACTACGTTACCTGTCTGCTGTAACTCTCACTACGTTGTCTGTCTGCTGTAACTCTCACTACGTTACCTGTCTGCTGTAACACTCACTACGTTACCTGTCTGCTGTAACTCTCACTACGTTGTCTGTCTGCTGTAACTCTCACTACGTTGTCTGTCTGCTGTAACACTCACTACGTTGTCTGTCTGCTGTAACACTCACTACGTTGTCTGTCTGCTGTAACTCTCACTACGTTACCTGTCTGCTGTAACACTCACTACGTTGTCTGTCTGCTGTAACTCTCACTACGTTACCTGTCTGCTGTAACTCTCACTACGTTACCTGTCTGCTGTAACACTCACTACGTTACCTGTCTGCTGTAACTCTCACTACGTTACCTGTCTGCTGTAACTCTCACTACGTTACCTGTCTGCTGTAACACTCACTACGTTGTCTGTCTGCTGTAACACTCACTACGTTATCTGTCTGCTGTAACACTCACTACGTTGTCTGTCTGCTGTAACTCTCACTACGTTGTCTGTCTGCTGTAACACTCACTACGTTACCTGTCTGCTGTAACACTCACTACGTTGTCTGTCTGCTGTAACTCTCACTACGTTACCTGTCTGCTGTAACACTCACTACGTTACCTGTCTGCTGTAACTCTCACTACGTTGTCTGTCTGCTGTAACTCTCACTACGTTGTCTGTCTGCTGTAACACTCACTACGTTACCTGTCTGCTGTAACACTCACTACGTTGTCTGTCTGCTGTAACTCTCACTACGTTACCTGTCTGCTGTAACACTCACTACGTTGTCTGTCTGCTGTAACTCTCACTACGTTACCTGTCTGCTGTAACTCTCACTACGTTGTCTGTCTGCTGTAACTCTCACTACGTTACCTGTCTGCTGTAACTCTCACTACGTTGTCTGTCTGCTGTAACTCTCACTACGTTACCTGTCTGCTGTAACACTCACTACGTTACCTGTCTGCTGTAACTCTCACTACGTTGTCTGTCTGCTGTAACTCTCACTACGTTACCTGTCTGCTGTAACACTCACTACGTTGTCTGTCTGCTGTAACACTCACTACGTTGTCTGTCTGCTGTAACTCTCACTACGTTTCCTGTCTGCTGTAACACTCACTACGTTACCTGTCTGCTGTAACTCTCACTACGTTGTCTGTCTGCTGTAACTCTCACTACGTTGTCTGTCTGCTGTAACACTCACTACGTTACCTGTCTGCTGTAACACTCACTACGTTACCTGTCTGCTGTAACTCTCACTACGTTGTCTGTCTGCTGTAACTCTCACTACGTTACCTGTCTGCTGTAACTCTCACTACGTTGTCTGTCTGCTGTAACACTCACTACGTTACCTGTCTGCTGTAACTCTCACTACGTTACCTGTCTGCTGTAACTCTCACTACGTTGTCTGTCTGCTGTAACACTCACTACGTTACCTGTCTGCTGTAACTCTCACTACGTTGTCTGTCTGCTGTAACACTCACTACGTTACCTGTCTGCTGTAACTCTCACTACGTTGTCTGTCTGCTGTAACACTCACTACGTTACCTGTCTGCTGTAACTCTCACTACGTTACCTGTCTGCTGTAACTCTCACTACGTTGTCTGTCTGCTGTAACACTCACTACGTTACCTGTCTGCTGTAACACTCACTACGTTACCTGTCTGCTGTAACTCTCACTACGTTGTCTGTCTGCTGTAACACTCACTACGTTGTCTGTCTGCTGTAACTCTCACTACGTTGTCTGTCTGCTGTAACACTCACTACGTTACCTGTCTGCTGTAACTCTCACTACGTTACCTGTCTGCTGTAACTCTCACTACGTTGTCTGTCTGCTGTAACACTCACTACGTTGTCTGTCTGCTGTAACACTCACTACGTTACCTGTCTGCTGTAACTCTCACTACGTTGTCTGTCTGCTGTAACACTCACTACGTTGTCTGTCTGCTGTAACACTCACTACGTTACCTGTCTGCTGTAACACTCACTACGTTGTCTGTCTGCTGTAACACTCACTACGTTACCTGTCTGCTGTAACTCTCACTACGTTACCTGTCTGCTGTAACACTCACTACGTTGTCTGTCTGCTGTAACTCTCACTACGTTACCTGTCTGCTGTAACACTCACTACGTTGTCTGTCTGCTGTAACACTCACTACGTTACCTGTCTGCTGTAACTCTCACTACGTTACCTGTCTGCTGTAACACTCACTACGTTGTCTGTCTGCTGTAACTCTCACTACGTTACCTGTCTGCTGTAACTCTCACTACGTTACCTGTCTGCTGTAACTCTCACTACGTTGTCTGTCTGCTGTAACACTCACTACGTTGTCTGTCTGCTGTAACACTCACTACGTTACCTGTCTGCTGTAACTCTCACTACGTTACCTGTCTGCTGTAACACTCACTACGTTGTCTGTCTGCTGTAACACTCACTACGTTGTCTGTCTGCTGTAACTCTCACTACGTTGTCTGTCTGCTGTAACACTCACTACGTTACCTGTCTGCTGTAACTCTCACTACGTTGTCTGTCTGCTGTAACACTCACTACGTTACCTGTCTGCTGTAACACTCACTACGTTGTCTGTCTGCTGTAACTCTCACTACGTTACCTGTCTGCTGTAACACTCACTACGTTGTCTGTCTGCTGTAACTCTCACTACGTTACCTGTCTGCTGTAACTCTCACTACGTTACCTGTCTGCTGTAACACTCACTACGTTGTCTGTCTGCTGTAACTCTCACTACGTTACCTGTCTGCTGTAACACTCACTACGTTGTCTGTCTGCTGTAACACTCACTACGTTACCTGTCTGCTGTAACTCTCACTACGTTGTCTGTCTGCTGTAACTCTCACTACGTTGTCTGTCTGCTGTAACACTCACTACGTTACCTGTCTGCTGTAACACTCACTACGTTACCTGTCTGCTGTAACTCTCACTACGTTACCTGTCTGCTGTAACTCTCACTACGTTGTCTGTCTGCTGTAACACTCACTACGTTGTCTGTCTGCTGTAACTCTCACTACGTTACCTGTCTGCTGTAACTCTCACTACGTTACCTGTCTGCTGTAACTCTCACTACGTTGTCTGTCTGCTGTAACACTCACTACGTTGTCTGTCTGCTGTAACTCTCACTACGTTACCTGTCTGCTGTAACTCTCACTACGTTGTCTGTCTGCTGTAACTCTCACTACGTTACCTGTCTGCTGTAACACTCACTACGTTACCTGTCTGCTGTAACTCTCACTACGTTGTCTGTCTGCTGTAACTCTCACTACGTTACCTGTCTGCTGTAACACTCACTACGTTGTCTGTCTGCTGTAACACTCACTACGTTACCTGTCTGCTGTAACACTCACTACGTTGTCTGTCTGCTGTAACACTCACTACGTTACCTGTCTGCTGTAACTCTCACTACGTTACCTGTCTGCTGTAACACTCACTACGTTACCTGTCTGCTGTAACTCTCACTACGTTACCTGTCTGCTGTAACTCTCACTACGTTGTCTGTCTGCTGTAACACTCACTACGTTACCTGTCTGCTGTAACTCTCACTACGTTACCTGTCTGCTGTAACTCTCACTACGTTACCTGTCTGCTGTAACACTCACTACGTTGTCTGTCTGCTGTAACACTCACTACGTTACCTGTCTGCTGTAACTCTCACTACGTTGTCTGTCTGCTGTAACACTCACTACGTTGTCTGTCTGCTGTAACACTCACTACGTTACCTGTCTGCTGTAACTCTCACTACGTTACCTGTCTGCTGTAACACTCACTACGTTGTCTGTCTGCTGTAACACTCACTACGTTACCTGTCTGCTGTAACTCTCACTACGTTGTCTGTCTGCTGTAACACTCACTACGTTGTCTGTCTGCTGTAACTCTCACTACGTTACCTGTCTGCTGTAACACTCACTACGTTGTCTGTCTGCTGTAACTCTCACTACGTTACCTGTCTGCTGTAACACTCACTACGTTACCTGTCTGCTGTAACTCTCACTACGTTGTCTGTCTGCTGTAACTCTCACTACGTTGTCTGTCTGCTGTAACTCTCACTACGTTACCTGTCTGCTGTAACACTCACTACGTTGTCTGTCTGCTGTAACTCTCACTACGTTACCTGTCTGCTGTAACACTCACTACGTTGTCTGTCTGCTGTAACTCTCACTACGTTACCTGTCTGCTGTAACACTCACTACGTTGTCTGTCTGCTGTAACTCTCACTACGTTGTCTGTCTGCTGTAACTCTCACTACGTTGTCTGTCTGCTGTAACACTCACTACGTTACCTGTCTGCTGTAACACTCACTACGTTACCTGTCTGCTGTAACTCTCACTACGTTGTCTGTCTGCTGTAACTCTCACTACGTTACCTGTCTGCTGTAACTCTCACTACGTTACCTGTCTGCTGTAACACTCACTACGTTGTCTGTCTGCTGTAACACTCACTACGTTACCTGTCTGCTGTAACTCTCACTACGTTACCTGTCTGCTGTAACACTCACTACGTTGTCTGTCTGCTGTAACACTCACTACGTTGTCTGTCTGCTGTAACACTCACTACGTTACCTGTCTGCTGTAACTCTCACTACGTTGTCTGTCTGCTGTAACACTCACTACGTTACCTGTCTGCTGTAACACTCACTACGTTACCTGTCTGCTGTAACACTCACTACGTTGTCTGTCTGCTGTAACTCTCACTACGTTACCTGTCTGCTGTAACACTCACTACGTTGTCTGTCTGCTGTAACTCTCACTACGTTACCTGTCTGCTGTAACACTCACTACGTTGTCTGTCTGCTGTAACACTCACTACGTTACCTGTCTGCTGTAACTCTCACTACGTTGTCTGTCTGCTGTAACTCTCACTACGTTGTCTGTCTGCTGTAACACTCACTACGTTACCTGTCTGCTGTAACTCTCACTACGTTGTCTGTCTGCTGTAACTCTCACTACGTTACCTGTCTGCTGTAACTCTCACTACGTTGTCTGTCTGCTGTAACACTCACTACGTTGTCTGTCTGCTGTAACACTCACTACGTTACCTGTCTGCTGTAACTCTCACTACGTTGTCTGTCTGCTGTAACACTCACTACGTTGTCTGTCTGCTGTAACACTCACTACGTTACCTGTCTGCTGTAACACTCACTACGTTGTCTGTCTGCTGTAACACTCACTACGTTACCTGTCTGCTGTAACTCTCACTACGTTACCTGTCTGCTGTAACACTCACTACGTTGTCTGTCTGCTGTAACTCTCACTACGTTACCTGTCTGCTGTAACACTCACTACGTTGTCTGTCTGCTGTAACACTCACTACGTTACCTGTCTGCTGTAACTCTCACTACGTTACCTGTCTGCTGTAACACTCACTACGTTGTCTGTCTGCTGTAACACTCACTACGTTACCTGTCTGCTGTAACACTCACTACGTTGTCTGTCTGCTGTAACTCTCACTACGTTACCTGTCTGCTGTAACACTCACTACGTTGTCTGTCTGCTGTAACTCTCACTACGTTACCTGTCTGCTGTAACTCTCACTACGTTACCTGTCTGCTGTAACTCTCACTACGTTGTCTGTCTGCTGTAACACTCACTACGTTGTCTGTCTGCTGTAACACTCACTACGTTACCTGTCTGCTGTAACTCTCACTACGTTACCTGTCTGCTGTAACACTCACTACGTTGTCTGTCTGCTGTAACACTCACTACGTTGTCTGTCTGCTGTAACTCTCACTACGTTGTCTGTCTGCTGTAACACTCACTACGTTACCTGTCTGCTGTAACTCTCACTACGTTACCTGTCTGCTGTAACACTCACTACGTTACCTGTCTGCTGTAACTCTCACTACGTTACCTGTCTGCTGTAACACTCACTACGTTGTCTGTCTGCTGTAACTCTCACTACGTTACCTGTCTGCTGTAACACTCACTACGTTGTCTGTCTGCTGTAACACTCACTACGTTACCTGTCTGCTGTAACTCTCACTACGTTGGCTGTCTGCTGTAACTCTCACTACGTTGTCTGTCTGCTGTAACACTCACTACGTTACCTGTCTGCTGTAACTCTCACTACGTTGTCTGTCTGCTGTAACACTCACTACGTTACCTGTCTGCTGTAACTCTCACTACGTTGTCTGTCTGCTGTAACTCTCACTACGTTGTCTGTCTGCTGTAACACTCACTACGTTACCTGTCTGCTGTAACTCTCACTACGTTGTCTGTCTGCTGTAACACTCACTACGTTACCTGTCTGCTGTAACACTCACTACGTTACCTGTCTGCTGTAACACTCACTACGTTGTCTGTCTGCTGTAACTCTCACTACGTTACCTGTCTGCTGTAACTCTCACTACGTTACCTGTCTGCTGTAACACTCACTACGTTGTCTGTCTGCTGTAACTCTCACTACGTTACCTGTCTGCTGTAACACTCACTACGTTGTCTGTCTGCTGTAACACTCACTACGTTACCTGTCTGCTGTAACTCTCACTACGTTGTCTGTCTGCTGTAACTCTCACTACGTTGTCTGTCTGCTGTAACACTCACTACGTTACCTGTCTGCTGTAACTCTCACTACGTTACCTGTCTGCTGTAACTCTCACTACGTTGTCTGTCTGCTGTAACACTCACTACGTTGTCTGTCTGCTGTAACTCTCACTACGTTACCTGTCTGCTGTAACTCTCACTACGTTACCTGTCTGCTGTAACTCTCACTACGTTGTCTGTCTGCTGTAACACTCACTACGTTGTCTGTCTGCTGTAACTCTCACTACGTTACCTGTCTGCTGTAACTCTCACTACGTTGTCTGTCTGCTGTAACTCTCACTACGTTACCTGTCTGCTGTAACACTCACTACGTTACCTGTCTGCTGTAACTCTCACTACGTTGTCTGTCTGCTGTAACTCTCACTACGTTGTCTGTCTGCTGTAACACTCACTACGTTGTCTGTCTGCTGTAACACTCACTACGTTGTCTGTCTGCTGTAACTCTCACTACGTTACCTGTCTGCTGTAACACTCACTACGTTGTCTGTCTGCTGTAACTCTCACTACGTTACCTGTCTGCTGTAACTCTCACTACGTTACCTGTCTGCTGTAACACTCACTACGTTACCTGTCTGCTGTAACTCTCACTACGTTACCTGTCTGCTGTAACTCTCACTACGTTACCTGTCTGCTGTAACACTCACTACGTTGTCTGTCTGCTGTAACACTCACTACGTTACCTGTCTGCTGTAACACTCACTACGTTGTCTGTCTGCTGTAACTCTCACTACGTTGTCTGTCTGCTGTAACACTCACTACGTTACCTGTCTGCTGTAACACTCACTACGTTGTCTGTCTGCTGTAACTCTCACTACGTTACCTGTCTGCTGTAACACTCACTACGTTACCTGTCTGCTGTAACTCTCACTACGTTGTCTGTCTGCTGTAACTCTCACTACGTTGTCTGTCTGCTGTAACACTCACTACGTTACCTGTCTGCTGTAACACTCACTACGTTGTCTGTCTGCTGTAACTCTCACTACGTTACCTGTCTGCTGTAACACTCACTACGTTGTCTGTCTGCTGTAACTCTCACTACGTTACCTGTCTGCTGTAACTCTCACTACGTTGTCTGTCTGCTGTAACTCTCACTACGTTACCTGTCTGCTGTAACTCTCACTACGTTGTCTGTCTGCTGTAACTCTCACTACGTTACCTGTCTGCTGTAACACTCACTACGTTGTCTGTCTGCTGTAACACTCACTACGTTGTCTGTCTGCTGGAACTCTCACTACGTTTCCCGTCTGCTGTAACACTCACTACGTTACCTGTCTGCTGTATCTCTCACTACGTTGTCTGTCTGCTGTAACACTCACTACGTTACCTGTTTGCTGTAACACTCACTACGTACCTGTCTGCTGTAACTCTCACTATGTTGTCTGTCTGCTCTAACTCTCACTACGTTACCTGTCTGCTGTAACTCTCACTACGTTGTCTGTCTGCTGTAACACTCACTACGTTACCTGTCTGCTGTAACTCTCACTACGTTACCTGTCTGCTGTAACTCTCACTACGTTGTCTGTCTGCTGTAACACTAACTACGTTACCTGTCTGCTGTAAGTCTCACTACGTTGTCTGTCTGCTGTAACACTCACTACGTTGCCTGTCTGCTGTAACTCTCACTACGTTGTCTGTCTGCTGTAACACTCACTACGTTACCTGTCTGCTGTAACTCTCACTACGTTACCTGTCTGCTGTAACTCTCACTACGTTGTCTGTCTGCTGTAACACTCACTACGTTCCTGTCTGCTGTAACACTCACTACGTTACCTGTCTGCTGTAACTCTCACTACGTTGTCTGTCTGCTGTAACACTCACTACGTTGTCTGTCTGCTGTAACTCTCACTACGTTGTCTGTCTGCGTAACACTCACTACGTTACCTGTCTGCTGTAACTCTCACTACGTTACCTGTCTGCTGTATCTCTCACTACGATGTCTGTCTGCTGTAACACTCACTACGTTGTCTGTCTGCTGTAACACTCACTACGTTACCTGTCTGCTGTAACTCTCACTACGTTGTCTGTCTGCTGTAACACTCACTACGTTGTCTGTCTGCTGTAACACTCACTACGTTACCTGTCTGCTGTAACACTCACTACGTGTCTGTCTGCTGTAACACTCACTACGTTACCTGTCTGCTGTAACTCTCACTACGTTACCTGTCTGCTGTACACTCACTACGTTGTCTGTCTGCTGTAACTTTCACTACGTTACCTGTCTGCTGTAACACTCACTACGTTGTCTGTCTGCTGTAACACTCACTACGTTACCTGTCTGCTGTAACTCTCACTATGTTACCTGTCTGCTGTAACACTCACTACGTTGTCTGTCTGCTGTAACTCTCACTACGTTACCTGTCTGCTGTAACTCTCACTACGTTACCTGTCTGCTCTAACTCTCACTATGTTGTCTGTCTGCTGTAACACTCACTACGTTGTCTGTCTGCTGTAACACTCACTACGTTACCTGTCTGCTGCAACTCTCACTACGTTACCTGTCTGCTGTAACACTCACTACGTTGTCTGTCTGCTGTAACACTCACTACGTTGTCTGTCTGCTGTAACTCTCACTACGTTGTCTGTCTGCTGTAACACTCACTACGTTACCTGTCTGCTGTAACTCTCACTACGTTGTCTGTCTGCTGTAACACTCACTACGTTACCCGTCTGCTGTAACACTTGCTACGTTGTCTGTCTGCTGTAACTCTCACTACGTTACCTGTCTGCTGTAACTCTCACTACGGTACCTGTCTGCTGTAACACTCACTATGTTGTCTGTCTGCTGTAACTCTCACTACGTTACCTGTCTGCTGTAACACTCACTACGTTGTCTGTCTGCTGTAACACTCACTACGTTGCCTGTGTGCTGTAACTCTCACTACGTTGTCTGTCTGCTGTAACTCTCACTACGTTGTCTGTCTGCTGTAACACTCACTACGTTACCTGTCTGCTGTAACACTCACTACGTTACCTGTCTGCTGTAACTCTCACTACGTTACCTGTCTGCTGTAACTCTCACTACGCTGTCTGTCTGCTGTAACACTCACTACGTTGTCTGTCTGCTGTAACTCTCACTACGTTACCTGTCTGCTGTAACTCTCACTACGTTACCTGTCTGCTGTAACTCTCACTACGTTGTCTGTCTGCTGTAACACTCTCTACGTTGTCTGTCTGCTGTAACTCTCACTACGTTACCTGTCTGCTGTAACTCTCACTACGTTGTCTGTCTGCTGTAACTCTCACTTCGTTACCTGTCTGCTGTAACACTCACTACGTTACCTGTCTGCTGTAACTCTCACTACGTGTCTGTCTGCTGTAACTCTCACTACGTTACCTGTCTGCTGTAACACTCACTAAGTTGTCTGTCTGCTGTAACACTCACTACGTTACCTGTCTGCTGTAACACTCACTACGTTGTCTGTCTGCTGTAACTCTCACTACGTTACCTGTCTGCTGTAACACTCACTACGTTACCTGTCTGCTGTAACTCTCACTACGTTACCTGTGTGCTGTAACTCTCACTACGTTGTCTGTCTGCTGTAACACTCACTACGTTACCTGTCTGCTGTAACTCTCACTACGTTACCTGTCTGCTGTAACTCTCACTACGTTACCCGTCTGCTGTAACACTCACTACGTTGTCTGTCTGCTGTAACACTCACTATGTTACCTGTCTGCGGTAACTCTCACTACGTTGTCTGTCTGCTGTAACACTCACTACGTTGTCTGTCTGCTGTAACACTCACTACGTTACCTGTCTGCTGTAACTCTCACTACGTTACCCGTCTGCTGTAACACTCACTACGTTGTCTGTCTGCTGTAACACTCACTATGTTACCTGTCTGCGGTAACTCTCACTACGTTGTCTGTCTGCTGTAACACTCACTACGTTGTCTGTCTGCTGTAACTCTCACTACGTTACCTGTCTGCTGTAACACTCACTACGTTGTCTGTCTGCTGTAACTCTCACTACATTACCTGTCTGCTGTAACACTCACTACGTTACCTCTCTGCTGTAACTCTCACTACGTTGTCTGTCTGCTGTAACTCTCACTACGTTGTCTGTCTGCTGTAACTCTCACTACGTTACATCTCTGCTGTAACACTCACTACGTTGTCTGTCTGCTGTAAATCTCACTACGTTACCTGTCTGCTGTAACACTCACTACTTTGTCTGTCTGCTGTAACTCTCACTACGTTACTTGTCTGCTGTAACACTCACTACGTTGTCTGTCTGCTGTAACTCTCACTACGTTGTCTGTGTGCTGTACCTCTCACTACGTTGTCTGTCTGCTGTAACACTCACTACGTTACCTGTCTGCTGTAACACTCACTACGTTACCTGTCTGCTGTAACTCTCACTCCGTTGTCTGTCTGCTGTAACTCTCACTACGTTACCTGTCTGCTGTAACTCTCACTACGTTACCTGTCTGCTGTAACACTCACTACGTTGTCTGTCTGCTGTAACACTCACTACGTTACCTGTCTGCTGTAACTCTCACTACGTTACCTGTCTGCTGTAACACTCACTACGTTGTCTGTCTGCTGTAACACTCACTACGTTGTCTGTCTGCTGTAACACTCACTACGTTACCTGTCTGCTGTAACTCTCACTACGTTGTCTGTCTGCTGTAACACTCACTACGTTACCTGTCTGCTGTAACACTCACTACGTTACCCGTCTGCTGTAACACTCGCTACGTTGTCTGTCTGCTGTAACTCTCACTACGTTACCTGTCTGCTGTATCACTCACTACGTTGTCTGTCTGCTGTAACTCTCACTACGTTACCTGTCTGCTGTAACACTCACTACGTTGTCTGTCTGCTGTAACACTCACTACGTTGCCTGTGTGCTGTAACTCTCACTACGTTGTCTGTCTGCTGTAACTCTCACTACGTTGTCTGTCTGCTGTAACACTCACTACGTTACCTGTCTGCTGTAACTCTCACTACGTTGTCTGTCTGCTGTAACTCTCACTACGTTACCTGTCTGCTGTAACTCTCACTACGATGTCTGTCTGCTGTAACACTCACTACGTTGTCTGTCTGCTGTAACACTCACTACGTTACCTGTCTGCTCTAACTCTCACTATGTTGTCTGTCTGCTGTAACACTCACTACGTTGTCTGTCTGCTGTAACACTCACTACGTTACCTGTCTGCTGTAACACTCACTACGTTGTCTGTCTGCTGTAACACTCACTACGTTACCTGTCTGCTGTAACTCTCACTACGTTACCTGTCTGCTGTAACACTCACTACGTTGTCTGTCTGCTGTAACTCTCACTACGTTACCTGTCTGCTGTAACACTCACTACGTTGTCTGTCTGCTGTAACACTCACTACGTTACCTGTCTGCTGTAACTCTCACTACGTTACCTGTCTGCTGTAACACTCACTACGTTGTCTGTCTGCTGTAACACTCACTACGTTACCTGTCTGCTGTAACACTCACTACGTTGTCTGTCTGCTGTAACTCTCACTACGTTACCTGTCTGCTGTAACACTCACTACGTTGTCTGTCTGCTGTAACTCTCACTACGTTACCTGTCTGCTGTAACTCTCACTACATTACCTGTCTGCTGTAACTCTCACTATGTTGTCTGTCTGCTGTAACACTCACTACGTTGTCTGTCTGCTGTAACACTCACTACGTTACCTGTCTGCTGCAACTCTCACTACGTTACCTGTCTGCTGTAACACTCACTACGTTGTCTGTCTGCGGTAACACTCACTACGTTGTCTGTCTGCTGTAACTCTCACTACGTTGTCTGTCTGCTGTAACACTCACTACGTTACCTGTCTGCTGTAACTCTCACTACGTTACCTGTTTGCTGTAACACTCACTACGTTACCTGTCTGCTGTAACTCTCACTACGTTACCCGTCTGCTGTAACACTCACTACGTTGTCTGTCTGCTGTAACTCTCACTACGTTACCTGTCTGCTGTAACACTCACTACGTTGTCTGTCTGCTGTAACACTCACTACGTTGCCTGTGTGCTGTAACTCTCACTACGTTGTCTGTCTGCTGTAACTCTCACTACGTTGTCTGTCTGCTGTAACACTCACTACGTTACCTGTCTGCTGTAACTCTCACTAAGTTGTCTGTCTGCTGTAACACTCACTACGTTGCCTGTGTGCTGTAACTCTCACTACGTTGTCTGTCTGCTGTAACTCTCACTACGTTGTCTGTCTGCTGTAACACTCACTACGTTACCTGTCTGCTGTAACTCTCACTACGTTGTCTGTCTGCTGTAACACTCACTACGTTACCTGTCTGCTGTAACACACACTACGTTACCCGTCTGCTGTAACACTCGCTACGTTGTCTGTCTGCTGTAACTCTCACTACGTTACCTGTCTGCTGTAACTCTCCCTACGTTACCCGTCTGCTGTAACACTCACTACGTTGTCTGTCTGCTGTAACTCTCACTACGTTACCTGTCTGCTGTAACACTCACTACGTTGTCTGTCTGCTGTAACACTCACTACGTTGCCTGTGTGCTGTAACTCTCACTACGTTGTCTGTCTGCTGTAACTCTCACTACGTTGTCTGTCTGCTGTAACACTCACTACGTTACCTGTCTGCTGTAACTCTCACTACGTTACCTGTCTGCTGTAACTCTCACTACGCTGTCTGTCTGCTGTAACACTCACTACGTTGTCTGTCTGCTGTAACTCTCACTACGTTACCTGTCTGCTGTAACTCTCACTACGTTACCTGTCTGCTGTAACTCTCACTACGTTGTCTGTCTGCTGTAACACTCACTATGTTGTCTGTCTGCTGTAACTCTCACTACGTTACCTGTCTGCTGTAACTCTCACTACGTTGTCTGTCTGCTGTAACTCTCACTTCGTTACCTGTCTGCTGTAACACTCACTACGTTACCTGTCTGCTGTAACTCTCACTACGTTGTCTGTCTGCTGTAACTCTCACTACGTTGTCTGTCTGCTGTAACACTCACTACGTTGTCCTGTCTGCTGTAACACTCACTACGTTGTCTGTCTGCTGTAACTCTCACTACGTTACCCGTCTGCTGTAACACTCACTACGTTGTCTGTCTGTTGTAACTCTCAGTACGTTACCTGTCTGTTGTAACTCTCAGTACGTTACCTGTCTGCTGTAACACTCACTACGTTACCTGTCTGCTGTAACTCTCACTACGTTACCTGTCTGTTGTAACTCTCAGTACGTTACCTGTCTGCTGTAACACTCACTACGTTGTCTGTCTGCTGTAACACTCACTACGTTATCTGTCTGCTGTAACACTCACTACGTTGTCTGTCTGCTGTAACTCTCACTACGTTGTCTGTCTGCTGTAACACTCACTACGTTACCTGTCTGCTGTAACACTCACTACGTTGTCTGTCTGCTGTAACTCTCACTACGTTTCCTGTCTGCTGTAACACTCACTACGTACCTGTCTGCTGTAACTCTCACTACGTTGTCTGTCGGCTGTAACTCTCACTACGTTGTCTGTCTGCTGTAACACTCACTACGTTACCTGTTTGCTGTAACACTCACTACGTTGTCTGTCTGCTGTAACTCTCACTACGTTACCTGTCTGCTGTAACACTCACTACGTTGTCTGTCTGCTGTAACTCTCACTACGTTACCTGTCTGCTGTAACTCTCACTACGTTGTCTGTCTGCTGTAACTCTCACTACATTACCTGTCTGCTGTAACTCTGACTACGTTGTCTGTCTGCTGTAACTCTCACTACGTTACCTGTCTGCTGTAACACTCACTACGTTACCTGTCTGCTGTAACTCTCACTACGTTGTCTGTCTGTTGTAACTCTCAGTACGTTATCTGTCTGCTGTAACACTCACTACGTTGTCTGTCTGCTGTAACACTCACTACGTTGTCTGTCTGCTGTAACTCTCACTACGTTTCCCGTCTGCTGTAACACTCACTACGTTACCTGTCTGCTGTAACTCTCACTACGTTGTCTGTCTGCTGTAACTCTCACTACGTTGTCTGTCTGCTGTAACACTCACTACGTTACCTGTTTGCTGTAACACTCACTACGTTACCTGTCTGCTGTAACTCTCACTATGTTGTCTGTCTGCTGTAACTCTCACTACGTTACCTGTCTGCTGTAACTCTCACTACGTTGTCTGTCTGCTGTAACACTCACTACGTTACCTGTCTGCTGTAACTCTCACTACGTTACCTGTCTGCTGTAACTCTCACTACGTTGTCTGTCTGCTGTAACACTAACTACGTTACCTGTCTGCTGTAAGTCTCACTACGTTGTCTGTCTGCTGTAACACTCACTACGTTGCCTGTCTGCTGTAACTCTCACTACGTTGTCTGTCTGCTGTAACACTCACTACGTTACCTGTCTGCTGTAACTCTCACTACGTTACCTGTCTGCTGTAACTCTCACTACGTTGTCTGTCTGCTGTAACACTCACTACGTTGCCTGTCAGCTGTAACACTCACTACGTTACCTGTCTGCTGTAACTCTCACTACGTTTTCTGTCTGCTGTAACACTCACTACGTTGTCTGTCTGCTGTAACTCTCACTACGTTTCTGTCTGCTGTAACACTCACTACATTACCTGTCTGCTGTAACACTAACTACGTTACCTGTCTGCTGTAACACTCACTACGTTACCTGTCTGCTGTAACTCTCACTACGTTACCTGTCTCCTGTAACACTCACTACGTTACCTGTCTGCTGTAACTCTCACTAAGTTGTCTGTCTGCTGTAACACTCACTACGTTGCCTGTGTGCTGTAACTCTCACTACGTTGTCTGTCTGCTGTAACTCTCACTACGTTGTCTGTCTGCTGTAACACTCACTACGTTACCTGTCTGCTGTAACTCTCACTACGTTGTCTGTCTGCTGTAACACTCACTACGTTACCTGTCTGCTGTAACACACACTACGTTACCCGTCTGCTGTAACACTCGCTACGTTGTCTGTCTGCTGTAACTCTCACTACGTTACCTGTCTGCTGTAACTCTCCCTACGTTACCCGTCTGCTGTAACACTCACTACGTTGTCTGTCTGCTGTAACTCTCACTACGTTACCTGTCTGCTGTAACACTCACTACGTTGTCTGTCTGCTGTAACACTCACTACGTTGCCTGTGTGCTGTAACTCTCACTACGTTGTCTGTCTGCTGTAACTCTCACTACGTTGTCTGTCTGCTGTAACACTCACTACGTTACCTGTCTGCTGTAACACTCACTACGTTACCTGTCTGCTGTAACTCTCACTACGTTACCTGTCTGCTGTAACTCTCACTACGCTGTCTGTCTGCTGTAACACTCACTACGTTGTCTGTCTGCTGTAACTCTCACTACGTTACCTGTCTGCTGTAACTCTCACTACGTTACCTGTCTGCTGTAACTCTCACTACGTTGTCTGTCTGCTGTAACACTCACTATGTTGTCTGTCTGCTGTAACTCTCACTACGTTACCTGTCTGCTGTAACTCTCACTACGTTGTCTGTCTGCTGTAACTCTCACTTCGTTACCTGTCTGCTGTAACACTCACTACGTTACCTGTCTGCTGTAACTCTCACTACGTTGTCTGTCTGCTGTAACTCTCACTACGTTGTCTGTCTGCTGTAACACTCACTACGTTGTCTGTCTGCTGTAACACTCACTACGTTGTCTGTCTGCTGTAACTCTCACTACGTTACCCGTCTGCTGTAACACTCACTACGTTGTCTGTCTGTTGTAACTCTCAGTACGTTACCTGTCTGCTGTAACTCTCAGTACGTTATCTGTCTGCTGTAACACTCACTACGTTACCTGTCTGCTGTAACTCTCACTACGTTACCTGTCTGTTGTAACTCTCAGTACGTTACCTGTCTGCTGTAACACTCACTACGTTGTCTGTCTGCTGTAACACTCACTACGTTACCTGTCTGCTGTAACACTCACTACGTTGTCTGTCTGCTGTAACTCTCACTACGTTGTCTGTCTGCTGTAACACTCACTACGTTACCTGTCTGCTGTAACACTCACTACGTTGTCTGTCTGCTGTAACTCTCACTACGTTACCCGTCTGCTGTAACACTCACTACGTTACCTGTCTGCTGTAACTCTCACTACGTTGTCTGTCGGCTGTAACTCTCACTACGTTGTCTGTCTGCTGTAACACTCACTACGTTACCTGTTTGCTGTAACACTCACTACGTTGTCTGTCTGCTGTAACTCTCACTACGTTACCTGTCTGCTGTAACACTCACTACGTTGTCTGTCTGCTGTAACTCTCACTACGTTACCTGTCTGCTGTAACTCTCACTACGTTGTCTGTCTGCTGTAACTCTCACTACATTACCTGTCTGCTGTAACTCTGACTACGTTACCTGTCTGCTGTAAGTCTCACTACGTTACCTGTCTGCTGTAACTCTCACTACGTTACCTGTCTGCTGTAACACTCACTACGTTACCTGTCTGCTGTAACTCTCACTACGTTGTCTGTCTGTTGTAACTCTCAGTACGTTATCTGTCTGCTGTAACACTCACTACGTTGTCTGTCTGCTGTAACACTCACTACGTTGTCTGTCTGCTGTAACTCTCACTACGTTACCCGTCTGCTGTAACACTCACTACGTTACCTGTCTGCTGTAACTCTCACTACGTTGTCTGTCTGCTGTAACTCTCACTACGTTGTCTGTCTGCTGTAACACTCACTACGTTACCTGTTTGCTGTAACACTCACTACGTTACCTGTCTGCTGTAACTCTCACTATGTTGTCTGTCTGCTGTAACTCTCACTACGTTACCTGTCTGCTGTAACTCTCACTACGTTGTCTGTCTGCTGTAACACTCACTACGTTACCTGTCTGCTGTAACTCTCACTACGTTACCTGTCTGCTGTAACTCTCACTACGTTGTCTGTCTGCTGTAACACTAACTACGTTACCTGTCTGCTGTAAGTCTCACTACGTTGTCTGTCTGCTGTAACACTAACTACGTTACCTGTCTGCTGTAACACTCACTACGTTGTCTGTCTGCTGTAACACTCACTACGTTACCTGTCTGCTGTAACTCTCACTACGTTACCTGTCTGCTGTAACTCTCACTACGTTGTCTGTCTGCTGTAACACTCACTACGTTGCCTGTCAGCTGTAACACTCACTACGTTACCTGTCTGCTGTAACTCTCACTACGTTACCTGTCTGTTGTAACTCTCAGTACGTTACCTGTCTGCTGTAACACTCACTACGTTGTCTGTCTGCTGTAACACTCACTACGTTACCTGTCTGCTGTAACACTCACTACGTTGTCTGTCTGCTGTAACTCTCACTACGTTTCCCGTCTGCTGTAACACTCACTACGTTACCTGTCTGCTGTAACTCTCACTACGTTGTCTGTCGGCTGTAACTCTCACTACGTTGTCTGTCTGCTGTAACACTCACTACATTACCTGTCTGCTGTAACTCTCACTACGTTGTCTGTCTGCTGTAACTCTCACTACGTTACCTGTCTGCTGTAACACTCACTACGTTGTCTGTCTGCTGTAACTCTCACTACGTTACCTGTCTGCTGTAACTCTAACTACGTTGTCTGTCTGCTGTAACTCTCACTACATTACCTGTCTGCTGTAACTCTCACTACGTTGTCTGTCTGTTGTAACTCTCACTACGTTACCTGTCTGCTGTAACACTCACTACGTTGTCTGTCTGCTGTAACACTCACTACGTTGTCTGTCTGCTGTAACTCTCACTACGTTACCCGTCTGCTGTAACACTCACTACGTTACCTGTCTGCTGTAACTCTCACTACGTTGTCTGTCTGCTGTAACTCTCACTACGTTGTCTGTCTGCTGTAACACTCACTACGTTACCTGTTTGCTGTAACACTCACTACGTTACCTGTCTGCTGTAACTCTCACTATGTTGTCTGTCTGCTGTAACTCTCACTACGTTACCTGTCTGCTGTAACTCTCACTACGTTGTCTGTCTGCTGTAACACTCACTACGTTACCTGTCTGCTGTAACTCTCACTACGTTACCTGTCTGCTGTAACTCTCACTACGTTGTCTGTCTGCTGTAACACTAACTACGTTACCTGTCTGCTGTAAGTCTCACTACGTTGTCTGTCTGCTGTAACACTCACTACGTTACCTGTCTGCTGTAACTCTCACTACGTTGTCTGTCTGCTGTAACACTCACTACGTTACCTGTCTGCTGTAACTCTCACTACGTTACCTGTCTGCTGTAACTCTCACTACGTTGTCTGTCTGCTGTAACACTCACTACGTTGCCTGTCAGCTGTAACACTCACTACGTTACCTGTCTGCTGTAACTCTCACTACGTTGTCTGTCTGCTGTAACACTCACTACGTTACCTGTCTGCTGTAACACTAACTACGTTACCTGTCTGCTGTAACACTCACTACGTTACCTGTCTGCTGTAACTCTCACTACGTTACCTGTCTGCTGTAACACTCACTACGTTACCTGTCTGCTGTAACTCTCACTACGTTGTCTGTCTGCTGTAACACTCACTACGTTGTCTGTCTGCTGTAACACTCACTACGTTACCTGTCTGCTGTAACTCTCACTACGTTACCTGTCTGCTGTAACACTCACTACGTTACCTGTCTGCTGTAACTCTCACTACGTTGTCTGTCTGCTGTAACACTCACTACGTTGTCTGTCTGCTGTAACTCTCACTACGTTACCTGTCTGCTGTAACACTCACTACGTTACCTGTCTGCTGTAACTCTCACTACGTTGTCTGTCTGCTCTAACTCTCACTACGTTACCTGTCTGCTGTAACTCTCACTACGTTGTCTGTCTGCTGTAACACTCACTACGTTACCTGTCTGCTGTAACACTCACTACGTTACCTGTCTGCTGTAACTCTCACTACGCTGTCTGTCTGCTGTAACACTCACTACGTTACCTGTCTGCTGTAACACTCACTACGTTACCTGTCTGCTGTAACTCTCACTACGTTACCTGTCTGCTGTAACTCTCAGTACGTTATCTGTCTGCTGTAATACTCACTACGTTGTCTGTCTGCTGTAACTCTCACTACGTTGTCTGTCTGCTGTAACACTCACTACGTTGTCTGTCTGCTGTAACACTCACTACGTTGTCTGTCTGCTGTAACTCTCACTACGTTACCCGTCTGCTGTAACACTCACTACGTTACCTGTCTGCTGTAACTCTCACTACGTTGTCTGTCTGCTGTAACACTCACTACGTTACCTGTCTGCTGTAACACTCACTACGTTACCTGTCTGCTGTAACTCTCACTACGTTGTCTGTCTGCTGTAACACTCACTACGTTATCTGTCTGCTGTAACACTCACTACGTTACCTGTCTGCTGTAACTCTCACTACGTTGTCTGTCTGTTGTAACTCTCAGTACGTTATCTGTCTGCTGTAACACTCACTACGTTGTCTGTCTGCTGTAACTCTCACTACGTTACCCGTCTGCTGTAACACTCACTACGTTACCTGTCTGCTGTAACTCTCACTACGTTGTCTGTCTGCTGTAACTCCCACTACGTTGTCTGTCTGCTGTAACTCTCACTACGTTGTCTGTCTGCTGTAACACTCACTACGTTACCTGTCTGCTGTAACACTAACTACGTTACCTGTCTGCTGTAACACTCACTACGTTACCTGTCTGCTGTAACTCTCACTACGTTACCTGTCTCCTGTAACACTCACTACGTTACCTGTCTGCTGTAACTCTCACTACGTTGTCTGTCTGCTGTAACACTCACTACGTTGTCTGTCTGCTGTAACACTCACTACGTTACCTGTCTGCTGTAACTCTCACTACGTTACCTGTCTGCTGTAACTCTCACTACGTTACCTGTCTGCTGTAACACTCACTACGTTGTCTGTCTGCTGTAACACTCACTACGTTATCTGTCTGCTGTAACACTCACTACGTTGTCTGTCTGCTGTAACTCTCACTACGTTTCCTGTCTGCTGTAACACTCACTACGTTACCTGTCTGCTGTAACTCTCACTACGTTGTCTGTCTGCTGTAACTCTCACTACGTTGTCTGTCTGCTGTAACACTCACTACGTTACCTGTCTGCTGTAACACTCACTACGTTGTCTGTCTGCTGTAACTCTCACTACGTTACCTGTCTGCTGTAACACTCACTACGTTGTCTGTCTGCTGTAACACTCACTACGTTACCTGTCTGCTGTAACTCTAACTACGTTGTCTGTCTGCTGTAACTCTCACTACGTTACCTGTCTGCTGTAACTCTCACTACGTTGTCTGTCTGTTGTAACTCTCAGTACGTTACCTGTCTGCTGTAACACTCACTACGTTGTCTGTCTGCTGTAACACTCACTACGTTGTCTGTCTGCTGTAACTCTCACTACGTTACCCGTCTGCTGTAACACTCACTACGTTACCTGTCTGCTGTAACTCTCACTACGTTGTCTGTCTGCTGTAACTCTCACTACGTTGTCTGTCTGCTGTAACACTCACTACGTTACCTGTTGCTGTAACACTCACTACGTTACCTGTCTGCTGTAACTCTCACTACGTTGTCTGTCTGCTGTAACTCTCACTACGTTACCTGTCTGCTGTAACTCTCACTACGTTGTCTGTCTGCTGTAACACTCACTACGTTACCTGTCTGCTGTAACTCTCACTACGTTGTCTGTCTGCTGTAACACTCACTACGTTGCCTGTCTGCTGTAACTCTCACTACGTTGTCTGTCTGCTGTAACACTCACTACGTTACCTGTCTGCTGTAACTCTCACTACGTTACCTGTCTGCTGTAACTCTCACTACGTTGTCTGTCTGCTGTAACACTCACTACGTTGCCTGTCTGCTGTAACTCTCACTACGTTACCTGTCTGTTGTAACTCTCAGTACGTTATCTGTCTGCTGTAATACTCACTACGTTGTCTGTCTGCTGTAACTCTCACTACGTTGTCTGTCTGCTGTAACACTCACTACGTTGTCTGTCTGCTGTAACACTCACTACGTTGTCTGTCTGCTGTAACTCTCACTACGTTCCTGTCTGCTGTAACACTCACTACGTTACCTGTCTGCTGTAACTCTCACTACGTTGTCTGTCTGCTGTAACACTCACTACGTTACCTGTCTGCTGTAACACTCACTACGTTACCTGTCTGCTGTAACTCTCACTACGTTGTCTGTCTGCTGTAACACTCACTACGTTACCTGTCTGCTGTAACTCTCACTACGTTGTCTGTCTGCTGTAACACTCACTACGTTACCTGTCTGCTGTAACACTCACTACGTTACCTGTCTGCTGTAACTCTCACTACGTTGTCTGTCTGCTGTAACACTCACTACGTTACCTGTCTGCTGTAACACTCACTACGTTACCTGTCTGTTGTAACTCTCAGTACGTTATCTGTCTGCTGTAACACTCACTACGTTTCCTGTCTGCTGTAACACTCACTACGTTACCTGTCTGCTGTAACTCTCACTACGTTGTCTGTCTGCTGTAACTCCACTACGTTGTCTGTCTGCTGTAACTCTCACTACGTTGTCTGTCTGCTGTAACACTCACTACGTTACCTGTCTGCTGTAACACTAACTACGTTACCTGTCTGCTGTAACACTCACTACGTTACCTGTCTGCTGTAACTCTCACTACGTTACCTGTCTCCTGTAACACTCACTACGTTACCTGTCTGCTGTAACTCTCACTACGTTGTCTGTCTGCAGTAACACTCACTACGTTGTCTGTCTGCTGTAACACTCACTACGTTACCTGTCTGCTGTAACTCTCACTACGTTACCTGTCTGTTGTAACTCTCAGTACGTTATCTGTCTGCTGTAACACTCACTACGTTGTCTGTCTGCTGTAACACTCACTACGTTACCTGTCTGCTGTAACACTCACTACGTTGTCTGTCTGCTGTAACTCTCACTACGTTACCCGTCTGCTGTAACACTCACTACGTTACCTGTCTGCTGTAACTCTCACTACGTTGTCTGTCGGCTGTAACTCTCACTACGTTGTCTGTCTGCTGTAACACTCACTACGTTACCTGTTTGCTGTAACACTCACTACGTTGTCTGTCTGCTGTAACTCTCACTACGTTACCTGTCTGCTGTAACACTCACTACGTTGTCTGTCTGCTGTAACTCTCACTACGTTACCTGTCTGCTGTAACTCTAACTACGTTGTCTGTCTGCTGTAACTCTCACTACATTACCTGTCTGCTGTAACTCTCACTACGTTGTCTGTCTGTTGTAACTCTCAGTACGTTATCTGTCTGCTGTAACACTCACTACGTTGTCTGTCTGCTGTAACACTCACTACGTTGTCTGTCTGCTGTAACACTCACTACGTTGTCTGTCTGCTGTAACTCTCACTACGTTTCCCGTCTGCTGTAACACTCACTACGTTACCTGTCTGCTGTAACTCTCACGACGTTGTCTGTCTGCTGTAACTCTCACTACGTTGTCTGTCTGCTGTAACACTCACTACGTTACCTGTTTGCTGTAACACTCACTACGTTACCTGTCTGCTGTAACTCTCACTATGTTGTCTGTCTGCTGTAACTCTCACTACGTTACCTGTCTGCTGTAACTCTCACTACGTTGTCTGTCTGCTGTAACACTCACTACGTTACCTGTCTGCTGTAACTCTCACTACGTTGTCTGTCTGCTGTAACACTCACTACGTTACCTGTCTGCTGTAACTCTCACTACGTTGTCTGTCTGCTGTAACACTAACTACGTTACCTGTCTGCTGTAAGTCTCACTACGTTGTCTGTCTGCTGTAACACTCACTACGTTGCCTGTCTGCTGTAACTCTCACTACGTTGTCTGTCTGCTGTAACACTCACTACGTTACCTGTCTGCTGTAACTCTCACTACGTTACCTGTCTGCTGTAACTCTCACTACGTTGTCTGTCTGCTGTAACACTCACTACGTTGCCTGTCAGCTGTAACACTCACTACGTTACCTGTCTGCTGCAACTCTCACTACGTTGTCTGTCTGCTGTAACACTCACTACGTTGTCTGTCTGCTGTAACTCTCACTACGTTGTCTGTCTGCTGTAACACTCACTACGTTACCTGTCTGCTGTAACACTAACTACGTTACCTGTCTGCTGTAACACTCACTACGTTGTCTGTCTGCTGTAACACTCACTACGTTACCTGTCTGCTGTAACACTAACTACGTTACCTGTCTGCTGTAACACTCACTATGTTACCTGTCTGCTGTAACTCTCACTACGTTACCTGTCTCCTGTAACACTCACTACGTTACCTGTCTGCTGTAACTCTCACTACGTTGTCTGTCTGCAGTAACACTCACTACGTTGTCTGTCTGCTGTAACACTCACTACGTTACCTGTCTGCTGTAACTCTCACTACGTTACCTGTCTGCTGTAACACTCACTACGTTACCTGTCTGCTGTAACTCTCACTACGTTGTCTGTCTGCTGTAACACTCACTACGTTGTCTGTCTGCTGTAACTCTCACTACGTTACCTGTCTGCTGTAACACTCACTACGTTACCTGTCTGCTGTAACTCTCACTACATTGTCTGTCTGCTGTAACTCTCACTACGTTACCTGTCTGCTGTAACTCTCACTACGTTGTCTGTCTGCTGTAACACTCACTACGTTACCTGTCTGCTGTAACACTCACTACGTTACCTGTCTGCTGTAACTCTCACTACGCTGTCTGTCTGCTGTAACACTCACTACGTTGTCTGTCTGCTGTAACACTCACTACGTTACCTGTCTGCTGTAACACTCACTACGTTACCTGTCTGCTGTAACTCTCACTACGTTGTCTGTCTGCTGTAACTCTCACTTCGTTACCTGTCTGCTGTAACACTCACTACGTTACCTGTCTGCTGTAACTCTCACTACGTTGTCTGTCTGCTGTAACACTCACTACGTTACCTGTCTGCTGTAACTCTCACTACGTTGTCTGTCTGCTGTAATACTCACTACGTTGTCTGTCTGCTGTAACTCTCACTACGTTGTCTGTCTGCTGTAACTCTCACTACGTTACCCGTCTGCTGTAACACTCACTACGTTACCTGTCTGCTGTAACTCTCACTACGTTACCTGTCTGTTGTAACTCTCAGTACGTTACCTGTCTGCTGTAATACTCACTACGTTGTCTGTCTGCTGTAACTCTCACTACGTTGTCTGTCTGCTGTAACACTCACTACGTTGTCTGTCTGCTGTAACACTCACTACGTTGTCTGTCTGCTGTAACTCTCACTACGTTACCCGTCTGCTGTAACACTCACTACGTTACCTGTCTGCTGTAACTCTCACTACGTTGTCTGTCTGCTGTAACACTCACTACGTTACCTGTCTGCTGTAACACTCACTACGTTACCTGTCTGCTGTAACTCTCACTACGTTGTCTGTCTGCTGTAACACTCACTACGTTACCTGTCTGCTGTAACACTCACTACGTTACCTGTCTGCTGTAACTCTCACTACGTTGTCTGTCTGTTGTAACTCTCAGTACGTTACCTGTCTGCTGTAACACTCACTACGTTGTCTGTCTGCTGTAACTCTCACTACGTTTCCCGTCTGCTGTAACACTCACTACGTTACCTGTCTGCTGTAACTCTCACTACGTTGTCTGTCTGCTGTAACTCCCACTACGTTGTCTGTCTGCTGTAACACTCACTACGTTACCTGTTTGCTGTAACACTCACTACGTTACCTGTCTGCTGTAACTCTCACTATGTTGTCTGTCTGCTGTAACTCTCACTACATTACCTGTCTGCTGTAACTCTCACTACGTTGTCTGTCTGCTGTAACACTCACTACGTTACCTGTCTGCTGTAACTCTCACTACGTTACCTGTCTGCTGTAACTCTCACTACGTTGTCTGTCTGCTGTAACACTCACTACGTTACCTGTCTGCTGTAAGTCTCACTACGTTGTCTGTCTGCTGTAACACTCACTACGTTGCCTGTCTGCTGTAACTCTCACTACGTTGTCTGTCTGCTGTAACACTCACTACGTTACCTGTCTGCTGTAACTCTCACTACGTTACCTGTCTGCTGTAACTCTCACTACGTTGTCTGTCTGCTGTAACACTCACTACGTTGCCTGTCAGCTGTAACACTCACTACGTTACCTGTCTGCTGTAACTCTCACTACGTTGTCTGTCTGCTGTAACACTCACTACGTTGTCTGTCTGCTGTAACTCTCACTACGTTGTCTGTCTGCTGTAACACTCACTACGTTACCTGTCTGCTGTAACTCTCACTACGTTGTCTGTCTGCTGTAACACTCACTACGTTGTCTGTCTGCTGTAACTCTCACTACGTTACCTGTCTGCTGTAACACTCACTACGTTACCTGTCTGCTGTAACTCTCACTACGTTGTCTGTCTGCTGTAACTCTCACTACGTTACCTGTCTGCTGTAACTCTCACTACGTTGTCTGTCTGCTGTAACACTCACTACGTTACCTGTCTGCTGTAACACTCACTACGTTACCTGTCTGCTGTAACTCTCACTACGCTGTCTGTCTGCTGTAACACTCACAACGTTGTCTGTCTGCTGTAACACTCACTACGTTACCTGTCTGCTGTAACACTCACTACGTTACCTGTCTGCTGTAACTCTCACTACGTTGTCTGTCTGCTGTAACTCTCACTTCGTTACCTGTCTGCTGTAACACTCACTACGTTACCTGTCTGCTGTAACTCTCACTACGTTGTCTGTCTGCTGTAACACTCACTACGTTACCTGTCTGCTGTAACTCTCACTACGTTGTCTGTCTGCTGTAATACTCACTATGTTGTCTGTCTGCTGTAACTCTCACTACGTTGTCTGTCTGCTGTAACTCTCACTACGTTACCCGTCTGCTGTAACACTCACTACGTTACCTGTCTGCTGTAACTCTCACTACGTTACCTGTCTGTTGTAACTCTCAGTACGTTATCTGTCTGCTGTAACACTCACTACGTTGTCTGTCTGCTGTAACTCTCACTACGTTGTCTGTCTGCTGTAACACTCACTACGTTGTCTGTCTGCTGTAACACTCACTACGTTGTCTGTCTGCTGTAACTCTCACTACGTTTCCCGTCTGCTGTAACACTCACTACGTTACCTGTCTGCTGTAACTCTCACTACGTTGTCTGTCTGCTGTAACACTCACTACGTTACCTGTCTGCTGTAACACTCACTACGTTACCTGTCTGCTGTAACTCTCACTACGTTACCTGTCTGCTGTAACACTCACTACGTTACCTGTCTGCTGTAACTCTCACTATGTTGTCTGTCTGCTGTAACTCTCACTATGTTGTCTGTCTGCTGTAACTCTCACTACGTTACCTGTCTGCTGTAACTCTCACTGTGTTGTCTGTCTGCTGTAACACTCACTACGTTACCTGTCTGCTGTAACACTCACTACATTGTCTGTCTGCTGTAACACTCACTACGTTGTCTGTCTGCTGTAACTCTCACTACGTTACCTGTCTGCTGTAACACTCACTACGTTGTCTGTCTGCTGTAACTCTCACTACGTTACCTGTCTGCTGTAACACTCACTACGTTGTCTGTCTGCTGTAACACTCACTACGTTGTCTGTCTGCTGTAACTCTCACTACGTTACCTGTCTGCTGTAACACTCACTACGTTGTCTGTCTGCTGTAACTCTCACTACATTACCTGTCTGCTGTAACACTCACTACGTTGTCTGTCTGCTGTAACTCTCACTACGTTGTCTGTCTGCTGTAACTCTCACTACGTTACATCTCTGCTGTAACACTCACTACGTTGTCTGTCTGCTGTAAATCTCACTACGTTACCTGTCTGCTGTAACACTCACTACGTTGTCTGTCTGCTGTAACTCTCACTACGTTACCTGTCTGCTGTAACACACACTACGTTGTCTGTCTGCTGTAACACTCACTACGTTGTCTGTCTGCTGTAACACTCACTACGTTACCTGTCTGCTGTAACTCTCACTACGTTGTCTGTCTGCTGTAACTCTCACTACGTTGTCTGTCTGCTGTAACACTCACTACGATACCTGTCTGCTGTAACACTCACTACGTTGTATGTCTGCTGTAACTCTCACTACGTTGTCTGTCTGCTGTAACACTCACTACGTTGCCTGTGTGCTGTAACTCTCACTACGTTGTCTGTCTGCTGTAACACTCACTACGTTACATCTCTGCTGTAACACTCACTACGTTACCTGTCTGCTGTAACACTCAATACGTTACCTGTTTGCTGTAACACTCACTACGTTACCTGTCTGCTGTCACACTCACTACGTTCCCTGTCTGCTGTAACACTCACTACGTTGTCTTTCTGCTGTAACTCTCACTACGTTGTCTGTCTGCTGTAACACTCACTACGTTACCTGTCTGCTGTAACTCTCACTACGTTACCTGTCTGCTGTAACTCTCACTACGTTGTCTGTCTGCTGTAACACTCACTACGTTACATCTCTGCTGTAACACTCACTACGTTACCTGTCTGCTGTAACACTCACTACGTTACCTGTCTGCTGTCACACTCACTACGTTCCCTGTCTGCTGTAACACTCACTACGTTGTCTGTCTGCTGCAACTCTCACTACGTTGTCTGTCTGCTGTAACACTCACTACGTTACCTGTCTGCTGTAACACTCACTACGTTACCTGTCTGCTGTCACACTCACTACGTTCCCTGTCTGCTGTAACACTCACTACGTTGTCTTTCTGCTGTAACTCTCACTACGTTGTCTGTCTGCTGTAACACTCACTACATTACCTGTCTGCTGTAACTCTCACTACGTTGTCTGTCTGCTGTAACACTCACTACGTTGTCTGTCTGCTGTAACTCTCACTACGTTACCTGTCTGCTGTAACACTCACTACGTTGTCTGTCTGCTGTAACACTCACTACGTTGCCTGTGTGCTGTAACTCTCACTACGTTGTCTGTCTGCTGTAACTCTCACTACGTTGTCTGTCTGCTGTAACACTCACTACGTTACCTGTCTGCTGTAACACTCACTACGTTACCTGTCTGCTGTAACTCTCACTACGCTGTCTGTCTGCTGTAACACTCACTACGTTGTCTGTCTGCTGTAACACTCACTACGTTACCTGTCTGCTGTAACTCTCACTACGTTGTCTGTCTGCTGTAACACTCACTCCGTTGTCTGTCTGCTGTAACTCTCACTACGTTACCTGTCTGCTGTAACACTCACTACGTTACCTGTCTGCTGTAACTCTCACTACATTGTCTGTCTGCTGTAACTCTCACTACGTTACCTGTCTGCTGTAACTCTCACTACGTTGTCTGTCTGCTGTAACACTCACTACGTTACCTGTCTGCTGTAACACTCACTACGTTACCTGTCTGCTGTAACTCTCACTACGCTGTCTGTCTGCTGTAACACTCACTACGTTGTCTGTCTGCTGTAACACTCACTACGTTACCTGTCTGCTGTAACACTCACTACGTTACCTGTCTGCTGTAACTCTCACTACGTTGTCTGTCTGCTGTAACTCTCACTTCGTTACCTGTCTGCTGTAACACTCACTACGTTACCTGTCTGCTGTAACTCTCACTACGTTGTCTGTCTGCTGTAACACTCACTACGTTACCTGTCTGCTGTAACTCTCACTACGTTGTCTGTCTGCTGTAATACTCACTACGTTGTCTGTCTGCTGTAACTCTCACTACGTTGTCTGTCTGCTGTAACTCTCACTACGTTACCCGTCTGCTGTAACACTCACTACGTTACCTGTCTGCTGTAACTCTCACTACGTTACCTGTCTGTTGTAACTCTCAGTACGTTATCTGTCTGCTGTAATACTCACTACGTTGTCTGTCTGCTGTAACTCTCACTACGTTGTCTGTCTGCTGTAACACTCACTACGTTGTCTGTCTGCTGTAACACTCACTACGTTGTCTGTCTGCTGTAACTCTCACTACGTTTCCAGTCTGCTGTAACACTCACTACGTTACCTGTCTGCTGTAACTCTCACTACGTTGTCTGTCTGCTGTAACACTCACTACGTTACCTGTCTGCTGTAACACTCACTACGTTACCTGTCTGCTGTAACTCTCACTACGTTGTCTGTCTGCTGTAACACTCACTACGTTACCTGTCTGCTGTAACTCTCACTACGTTGTCTGTCTGCTGTAACACTCACTACGTTACCTGTCTGCTGTAACACTCACTACGTTACCTGTCTGCTGTAACTCTCACTACGTTGTCTGTCTGCTGTAACACTCACTACGTTACCTGTCTGCTGTAACACTCACTACGTTACCTGTCTGTTGTAACTCTCAGTACGTTATCTGTCTGCTGTAACACTCACTACGTTTCCTGTCTGCTGTAACACTCACTACGTTACCTGTCTGCTGTAACTCTCACTACGTTGTCTGTCTGCTGTAACTCCCACTACGTTGTCTGTCTGCTGTAACTCTCACTACGTTGTCTGTCTGCTGTAACACTCACTACGTTACCTGTCTGCTGTAACACTAACTACGTTACCTGTCTGCTGTAACACTCACTACGTTACCTGTCTGCTGTAACTCTCACTACGTTACCTGTCTCCTGTAACACTCACTACGTTACCTGTCTGCTGTAACTCTCACTACGTTGTCTGTCTGCAGTAACACTCACTACGTTGTCTGTCTGCTGTAACACTCACTACGTTACCTGTCTGCTGTAACTCTCACTACGTTACCTGTCTGTTGTAACTCTCAGTACGTTATCTGTCTGCTGTAACACTCACTACGTTGTCTGTCTGCTGTAACACTCACTACGTTATCTGTCTGCTGTAACACTCACTACGTTGTCTGTCTGCTGTAACTCTCACTACGTTTCCCGTCTGCTGTAACACTCACTACGTTACCTGTCTGCTGTAACTCTCACTACGTTGTCTGTCGGCTGTAACTCTCACTACGTTGTCTGTCTGCTGTAACACTCACTACGTTACCTGTTTGCTGTAACACTCACTACGTTGTCTGTCTGCTGTAACTCTCACTACGTTACCTGTCTGCTGTAACACTCACTACGTTGTCTGTCTGCTGTAACTCTCACTACGTTACCTGTCTGCTGTAACTCTAACTACGTTGTCTGTCTGCTGTAACTCTCACTACATTACCTGTCTGCTGTAACTCTCACTACGTTGTCTGTCTGTTGTAACTCTCAGTACGTTATCTGTCTGCTGTAACACTCACTACGTTGTCTGTCTGCTGTAACACTCACTACGTTGTCTGTCTGCTGTAACACTCACTACGTTGTCTGTCTGCTGTAACTCTCACTACGTTACCCGTCTGCTGTAACACTCACTACGTTACCTGTCTGCTGTAACTCTCACGACGTTGTCTGTCTGCTGTAACTCTCACTACGTTGTCTGTCTGCTGTAACACTCACTACGTTACCTGTTTGCTGTAACACTCACTACGTTACCTGTCTGCTGTAACTCTCACTATGTTGTCTGTCTGCTGTAACTCTCACTACGTTACCTGTCTGCTGTAACTCTCACTACGTTGTCTGTCTGCTGTAACACTCACTACGTTACCTGTCTGCTGTAACTCTCACTACGTTGTCTGTCTGCTGTAACACTCACTACGTTGCCTGTCTGCTGTAACTCTCACTACGTTGTCTGTCTGCTGTAACACTCACTACGTTACCTGTCTGCTGTAACTCTCACTACGTTACCTGTCTGCTGTAACTCTCACTACGTTGTCTGTCTGCTGTAACACTCACTACGTTGCCTGTCAGCTGTAACACTCACTACGTTACCTGTCTGCTGCAACTCTCACTACGTTGTCTGTCTGCTGTAACACTCACTACGTTGTCTGTCTGCTGTAACTCTCACTACGTTGTCTGTCTGCTGTAACACTCACTACGTTACCTGTCTGCTGTAACACTAACTACGTTACCTGTCTGCTGTAACACTCACTACGTTGTCTGTCTGCTGTAACACTCACTACGTTACCTGTCTGCTGTAACACTAACTACGTTACCTGTCTGCTGTAACACTCACTACGTTACCTGTCTGCTGTAACTCTCACTACGTTACCTGTCTCCTGTAACACTCACTACGTTACCTGTCTGCTGTAACTCTCACTACGTTGTCTGTCTGCAGTAACACTCACTACGTTGTCTGTCTGCTGTAACACTCACTACGTTACCTGTCTGCTGTAACTCTCACTACGTTACCTGTCTGCTGTAACACTCACTACGTTACCTGTCTGCTGTAACTCTCACTACGTTGTCTGTCTGCTGTAACACTCACTACGTTGTCTGTCTGCTGTAACTCTCACTACGTTACCTGTCTGCTGTAACACTCACTACGTTACCTGTCTGCTGTAACTCTCACTACATTGTCTGTCTGCTGTAACTCTCACTACGTTACCTGTCTGCTGTAACTCTCACTACGTTGTCTGTCTGCTGTAACACTCACTACGTTACCTGTCTGCTGTAACACTCACTACGTTACCTGTCTGCTGTAACTCTCACTACGCTGTCTGTCTGCTGTAACACTCACTACGTTGTCTGTCTGCTGTAACACTCACTACGTTACCTGTCTGCTGTAACACTCACTACGTTACCTGTCTGCTGTAACTCTCACTACGTTGTCTGTCTGCTGTAACTCTCACTACGTTAACTGTCTGCTGTAACACTCACTACGTTACCTGTCTGCTGTAACTCTCACTACGTTGTCTGTCTGCTGTAACACTCACTACGTTACCTGTCTGCTGTAACTCTCACTACGTTGTCTGTCTGCTGTAATACTCACTACGTTGTCTGTCTGCTGTAACTCTCACTACGTTGTCTGTCTGCTGTAACTCTCACTACGTTACCCGTCTGCTGTAACACTCACTACGTTACCTGTCTGCTGTAACTCTCACTACGTTACCTGTCTGTTGTAACTCTCAGTACGTTATCTGTCTGCTGTAATACTCACTACGTTGTCTGTCTGCTGTAACTCTCACTACGTTGTCTGTCTGCTGTAACACTCACTACGTTGTCTGTCTGCTGTAACACTCACTACGTTGTCTGTCTGCTGTAACTCTCACTACGTTTCCCGTCTGCTGTAACACTCACTACGTTACCTGTCTGCTGTAACTCTCACTACGTTGTCTGTCTGCTGTAACACTCACTACGTTACCTGTCTGCTGTAACACTCACTACGTTACCTGTCTGCTGTAACTCTCACTACGTTGTCTGTCTGCTGTAACACTCACTACGTTACCTGTCTGCTGTAACACTCACTACGTTACCTGTCTGCTGTAACTCTCACTACGTTGTCTGTCTGTTGTAACTCTCAGTACGTTATCTGTCTGCTGTAACACTCACTACGTTGTCTGTCTGCTGTAACTCTCACTACGTTTCCCGTCTGCTGTAACACTCACTACGTTACCTGTCTGCTGTAACTCTCACTACGTTGTCTGTCTGCTGTAACTCCCACTACGTTGTCTGTCTGCTGTAACACTCACTACGTTACCTGTTTGCTGTAACACTCACTACGTTACCTGTCTGCTGTAACTCTCACTATGTTGTCTGTCTGCTGTAACTCTCACTACATTACCTGTCTGCTGTAACTCTCACTACGTTGTCTGTCTGCTGTAACACTCACTACGTTACCTGTCTGCTGTAACTCTCACTACGTTATCTGTCTGCTGTAACTCTCACTACGTTGTCTGTCTGCTGTAACACTCACTACGTTACCTGTCTGCTGTAAGTCTCACTACGTTGTCTGTCTGCTGTAACACTCACTACGTTGCCTGTCTGCTGTAACTCTCACTACGTTGTCTGTCTGCTGTAACACTCACTACGTTACCTGTCTGCTGTAACTCTCACTACGTTACCTGTCTGCTGTAACTCTCACTACGTTGTCTGTCTGCTGTAACACTCACTACGTTGCCTGTCAGCTGTAACACTCACTACGTTACCTGTCTGCTGTAACTCTCACTACGTTGTCTGTCTGCTGTAACACTCACTACGTTGTCTGTCTGCTGTAACTCTCACTACGTTGTCTGTCTGCTGTAACACTCACTACGTTACCTGTCTGCTGTAACTCTCACTACGTTGTCTGTCTGCTGTAACACTCACTACGTTGTCTGTCTGCTGTAACTCTCACTACGTTACCTGTCTGCTGTAACACTCACTACGTTACCTGTCTGCTGTAACTCTCACTACGTTGTCTGTCTGCTGTAACTCTCACTACGTTACCTGTCTGCTGTAACTCTCACTACGTTGTCTGTCTGCTGTAACACTCACTACGTTACCTGTCTGCTGTAACACTCACTACGTTACCTGTCTGCTGTAACTCTCACTACGCTGTCTGTCTGCTGTAACACTCACAACGTTGTCTGTCTGCTGTAACACTCACTACGTTACCTGTCTGCTGTAACACTCACTACGTTACCTGTCTGCTGTAACTCTCACTACGTTGTCTGTCTGCTGTAACTCTCACTTCGTTACCTGTCTGCTGTAACACTCACTACGTTACCTGTCTGCTGTAACTCTCACTACGTTGTCTGTCTGCTGTAACACTCACTACGTTACCTGTCTGCTGTAACTCTCACTACGTTGTCTGTCTGCTGTAATACTCACTACGTTGTCTGTCTGCTGTAACTCTCACTACGTTGTCTGTCTGCTGTAACTCTCACTACGTTACCCGTCTGCTGTAACACTCACTACGTTACCTGTCTGCTGTAACTCTCACTACGTTACCTGTCTGTTGTAACTCTCAGTACGTTATCTGTCTGCTGTAACACTCACTACGTTGTCTGTCTGCTGTAACTCTCACTACGTTGTCTGTCTGCTGTAACACTCACTACGTTGTCTGTCTGCTGTAACACTCACTACGTTGTCTGTCTGCTGTAACTCTCACTACGTTTCCCGTCTGCTGTAACACTCACTACGTTACCTGTCTGCTGTAACTCTCACTACGTTGTCTGTCTGCTGTAACACTCACTACGTTACCTGTCTGCTGTAACACTCACTACGTTACCTGTCTGCTGTAACTCTCACTACGTTACCTGTCTGCTGTAACACTCACTACGTTACCTGTCTGCTGTAACTCTCACTATGTTGTCTGTCTGCTGTAACTCTCACTATGTTGTCTGTCTGCTGTAACTCTCACTACGTTACCTGTCTGCTGTAACTCTCACTGTGTTGTCTGTCTGCTGTAACACTCACTACGTTACCTGTCTGCTGTAACACTCACTACATTGTCTGTCTGCTGTAACACTCACTACGTTGTCTGTCTGCTGTAACTCTCACTACGTTACCTGTCTGCTGTAACACTCACTACGTTGTCTGTCTGCTGTAACTCTCACTACGTTACCTGTCTGCTGTAACACTCACTACGTTGTCTGTCTGCTGTAACACTCACTACGTTGTCTGTCTGCTGTAACTCTCACTACGTTACCTGTCTGCTGTAACACTCACTACGTTGTCTGTCTGCTGTAACTCTCACTACATTACCTGTCTGCTGTAACACTCACTACGTTGTCTGTCTGCTGTAACTCTCACTACGTTGTCTGTCTGCTGTAACTCTCACTACGTTACATCTCTGCTGTAACACTCACTACGTTGTCTGTCTGCTGTAAATCTCACTACGTTACCTGTCTGCTGTAACACTCACTACGTTGTCTGTCTGCTGTAACTCTCACTACGTTACTTGTCTGCTGTAACACACACTACGTTGTCTGTCTGCTGTAACACTCACTACGTTGTCTGTCTGCTGTAACACTCACTACGTTACCTGTCTGCTGTAACTCTCACTACGTTGTCTGTCTGCTGTAACTCTCACTACGTTGTCTGTCTGCTGTAACACTCACTACGATACCTGTCTGCTGTAACACTCACTACGTTGTATGTCTGCTGTAACTCTCACTACGTTGTCTGTCTGCTGTAACACTCACTACGTTGCCTGTGTGCTGTAACTCTCACTACGTTGTCTGTCTGCTGTAACACTCACTACGTTACATCTCTGCTGTAACACTCACTACGTTACCTGTCTGCTGTAACACTCAATACGTTACCTGTTTGCTGTAACACTCACTACGTTACCTGTCTGCTGTCACACTCACTACGTTACCTGTCTGCTGTAACACTCACTACGTTGTCTTTCTGCTGTAACTCTCACTACGTTGTCTGTCTGCTGTAACACTCACTACGTTACCTGTCTGCTGTAACTCTCACTACGTTACCTGTCTGCTGTAACTCTCACTACGTTGTCTGTCTGCTGTAACACTCACTACGTTACATCTCTGCTGTAACACTCACTACGTTACCTGTCTGCTGTAACACTCACTACGTTACCTGTCTGCTGTCACACTCACTACGTTCCCTGTCTGCTGTAACACTCACTACGTTGTCTGTCTGCTGCAACTCTCACTACGTTGTCTGTCTGCTGTAACACTCACTACGTTACCTGTCTGCTGTAACACTCACTACGTTACCTGTCTGCTGTCACACTCACTACGTTCCCTGTCTGCTGTAACACTCACTACGTTGTCTTTCTGCTGTAACTCTCACTACGTTGTCTGTCTGCTGTAACACTCACTACATTACCTGTCTGCTCTAACTCTCACTACGTTGTCTGTCTGCTGTAACACTCACTACGTTGTCTGTCTGCTGTAACTCTCACTACGTTACCTGTCTGCTGTAACACTCACTACGTTGTCTGTCTGCTGTAACATTCACTACGTTGCCTGTGTGCTGTAACTCTCACTACGTTGTCTGTCTGCTGTAACTCTCACTACGTTGTCTGTCTGCTGTAACACTCACTACGTTACCTGTCTGCTGTAACACTCACTACGTTACCTGTCTGCTGTAACTCTCACTACGCTGTCTGTCTGCTGTAACACTCACTACGTTGTCTGTCTGCTGTAACACTCACTACGTTACCTGTCTGCTGCAACTCTCACTACGTTACCTGTCTGCTGTAACACTCACTACGTTGTCTGTCTGCTGTAACACTCACTACGTTGTCTGTCTGCTGTAACTCTCACTACGTTGTCTGTCTGCTGTAACACTCACTACGTTACCTGTCTGCTGTAACTCTCACTACGTTACCTGTTTGCTGTAACACTCACTACGTTACCTGTCTGCTGTAACTCTCACTACGTTACCCGTCTGCTGTAACACTCACTACGTTGTCTGTCTGCTGTAACTCTCACTACGTTACCTGTCTGCTGTAACACTCACTACGTTGTCTGTCTGCTGTAACACTCACTACGTTGCCTGTGTGCTGTAACTCTCACTACATTGTCTGTCTGCTGTAACTCTCACTACGTTGTCTGTCTGCTGTAACACTCACTACGTTACCTGTCTGCTGTAACTCTCACTAAGTTGTCTGTCTGCTGTAAATCTCACTACGTTACCTGTCTGCTGTAACACTCACTACGTTGTCTGTCTGCTGTAACTCTCACTACGTTACTTGTCTGCTGTAACACACACTACGTTGTCTGTCTGCTGTAACTCTCACTACGTTGTCTGTCTGCTGTAACACTCACTACGATACCTGTCTGCTGTAACACTCACTACGTTGTATGTCTGCTGTAACTCTCACTACGTTGTCTGTCTGCTGTAACACTCACTACGTTGCCTGTGTGCTGTAACTCTCACTACGTTGTCTGTCTGCTGTAACTCTCACTACGTTACCTGTCTGCTGTAACTCTCACTACGTTGTCTGTCTGCTGTAACACTCACTACGTTACATCTCTGCTGTAACACTCACTACGTTACCTGTCTGCTGTAACACTCACTACGTTACCTGTCTGCTGTAACACTCACTACGTTACCTGTTTGCTGTAACACTCACTACGTTACCTGTCTGCTGTCACACTCACTACGTTCCCTGTCTGCTGTAACACTCACTACGTTGTCTGTCTGCTGTAACTCTCACTACGTTGTCTGTCTGCTGTAACACTCACTACGTTACCTGTCTGCTGTAACACTCACTACGTTACCTGTCTGCTGTCACACTCACTACGTTCCCTGTCTGCTGTAACACTCACTACGTTGTCTTTCTGCTGTAACTCTCACTACGTTGTCTGTCTGCTGTAACACTCACTACATTACCTGTCTGCTGTAACTCTCACTACGTTGTCTGTCTGCTGTAACACTCACTACGTTGTCTGTCTGCTGTAACTCTCACTACGTTACCTGTCTGCTGTAACACTCACTACGTTGTCTGTCTGCTGTAACATTCACTACGTTGCCTGTGTGCTGTAACTCTCACTACGTTGTCTGTCTGCTGTAACTCTCACTACGTTGTCTGTCTGCTGTAACACTCACTACGTTACCTGTCTGCTGTAACACTCACTACGTTACCTGTCTGCTGTAACTCTCACTACGCTGTCTGTCTGCTGTAACACTCACTACGTTGTCTGTCTGCTGTAACACTCACTACGTTACCTGTCTGCTGCAACTCTCACTACGTTACCTGTCTGCTGTAACACTCACTACGTTGTCTGTCTGCTGTAACACTCACTACGTTGTCTGTCTGCTGTAACTCGCACTACGTTGTCTGTCTGCTGTAACACTCACTACGTTACCTGTCTGCTGTAACTCTCACTACGTTACCTGTTTGCTGTAACACTCACTACGTTACCTGTCTGCTGTAACTCTCACTACGTTACCCGTCTGCTGTAACACTCACTACGTTGTCTGTCTGCTGTAACTCTCACTACGTTACCTGTCTGCTGTAACACTCACTACGTTGTCTGTCTGCTGTAACACTCACTACGTTGCCTGTGTGCTGTAACTCTCACTACGTTGTCTGTCTGCTGTAACTCTCACTACGTTGTCTGTCTGCTGTAACACTCACTACGTTACCTGTCTGCTGTAACTCTCACTAAGTTGTCTGTCTGCTGTAACACTCACTACGTTGTCTGTCTGCTGTAACACTCACTACGTTGCCTGTGTGCTGTAACTCTCACTACGTTGTCTGTCTGCTGTAACTCTCACTACGTTGTCTGTCTGCTGTAACACTCACTACGTTACCTGTCTGCTGTAACTCTCACTACGTTGTCTGTCTGCTGTAACACTCACTACGTTACCTGTCTGCTGTAACACTCACTACGTTACCCGTCTGCTGTAACACTCGCTACGTTGTCTGTCTGCTGTAACTCTCACTACGTTACCTGTCTGCTGTAACTCTCACTACGTTACCCGTCTGCTGTAACACTCACTACGTTGTCTGTCTGCTGTAACTCTCACTACGTTACCTGTCTGCTGTAACACTCACTACGTTGTCTGTCTGCTGTAACACTCACTACGTTGCCTGTGTGCTGTAACTCTCACTACGTTGTCTGTCTGCTGTAACTCTCACTACGTTGTCTGTCTGCTGTAACACTCACTACGTTACCTGTCTGCTGTAACACTCACTACGTTACCTGTCTGCTGTAACTCTCACTACGTTACCTGTCTGCTGTAACTCTCACTACGCTGTCTGTCTGCTGTAACACTCACTACGTTGTCTGTCTGCTGTAACTCTCACTACGTTACCTGTCTGCTGTAACTCTCACTACGTTACCTGTCTGCTGTAACTCTCACTACGTTGTCTGTCTGCTGTAACACTCACTATGTTGTCTGTCTGCTGTAACTCTCACTACGTTACCTGTCTGCTGTAACTCTCACTACGTTGTCTGTCTGCTGTAACTCTCACTTCGTTACCTGTCTGCTGTAACACTCACTACGTTACCTGTCTGCTGTAACACTCACTACGTTGTTTGTCTGCTGTAACACTCACTACGTTACCTGTCTGCTGTAACTCTCACTACGTTGTCTGTCTGCTGTAACACTCACTACGTTACCTGTCTGCTGTAACTCTCACTACGTTGTCTGTCTGCTGTAACACTCACTACGTTGTCTGTCTGCTGTAACTCTCACTACGTTACCCGTCTGCTGTAACACTCACTACGTTGTCTGTCTGTTGTAACTCTCAGTACGTTACCTGTCTGTTGTAACTCTCAGTACGTTATCTGTCTGCTGTAACACTCACTACGTTACCTGTCTGCTGTAACACTCACTACGTTATCTGTCTGCTGTAACACTCACTACGTTGTCTGTCTGCTGTAACTCTCACTACGTTGTCTGTCTGCTGTAACACTCACTACGTTACCTGTCTGCTGTAACACTCACTACGTTGTCTGTCTGCTGTAACTCTCACTACGTTTCCCGTCTGCTGTAACACTCACTACGTTACCTGTCTGCTGTAACTCTCACTACGTTGTCTGTCGGCTGTAACTCTCACTACGTTGTCTGTCTGCTGTAACACTCACTACGTTACCTGTTTGCTGTAACACTCACTACGTTACCTGTCTGCTGTAACTCTCACTACGTTACCTGTCTGCTGTAACACTCACTACGTTGTCTGTCTGCTGTAACTCTCACTACGTTACCTGTCTGCTGTAACTGTCACTACGTTGTCTGTCTGCTGTAACTCTCACTACATTACCTGTCTGCTGTAACTCTCACTACGTTGTCTGTCTGCTGTAACTCTCACTACGTTACCTGTCTGCTGTAACTCTCACTACGTTACCTGTCTGCTGTAACACTCACTACGTTACCTGTCTGCTGTAACTCTCACTACGTTGTCTGTCTGTTGTAACTCTCAGTACGTTATCTGTCTGCTGTAACACTCACTACGTTGTCTGTCTGCTGTAACACTCACTACGTTGTCTGTCTGCTGTAACTCTCACTACGTTTCCCGTCTGCTGTAACACTCACTACGTTACCTGTCTGCTGTAACTCTCACTACGTTGTCTGTCTGCTGTAACTCTCACTACGTTGTCTGTCTGCTGTAACACTCACTACGTTACCTGTTTGCTGTAACACTCACTACGTTACCTGTCTGCTGTAACTCTCACTATGTTGTCTGTCTGCTGTAACTCTCACTACGTTACCTGTCTGCTGTAACTCTCACTACGTTGTCTGTCTGCTGTAACACTCACTACGTTACCTGTCTGCTGTAACTCTCACTACGTTACCTGTCTGCTGTAACTCTCACTACGTTGTCTGTCTGCTGTAACACTCACTACGTTACCTGTCTGCTGTAAGTCTCACTACGTTGTCTGTCTGCTGTAACACTCACTACGTTGCCTGTCTGCTGTAACTCTCACTACGTTGTCTGTCTGCTGTAACACTCACTACGTTACCTGTCTGCTGTAACTCTCACTACGTTACCTGTCTGCTGTAACTCTCACTACGTTGTCTGTCTGCTGTAACACTCACTACGTTGCCTGTCAGCTGTAACACTCACTACGTTACCTGTCTGCTGTAACTCTCACTACGTTGTCTGTCTGCTGTAACACTCACTACGTTGTCTGTCTGCTGTAACTCTCACTACGTTGTCTGTCTGCTGTAACACTCACTACGTTACCTGTCTGCTGTAACACTAACTACGTTACCTGTCTGCTGTAACACTCACTACGTTACCTGTCTGCTGTAACTCTCACTACGTTACCTGTCTCCTGTAACACTCACTACGTTACCTGTCTGCTGTAACTCTCACTACGTTGTCTGTCTGCAGTAACACTCACTACGTTGTCTGTCTGCTGTAACACTCACTACGTTACCTGTCTGCTGTAACTCTCACTACGTTACCTGTCTGCTGTAACACTCACTACGTTACCTGTCTGCTGTAACTCTCACTACGTTGTCTGTCTGCTGTAACACTCACTACGTTGTCTGTCTGCTGTAACTCTCACTACGTTACCTGTCTGCTGTAACACTCACTACGTTACCTGTCTGCTGTAACTCTCACTACGTTACCTGTCTGCTGTAACTCTCACTACGTTGTCTGTCTGCTGTAACACTCACTACGTTACCTGTCTGCTGTAACACTCACTACGTTACCTGTCTGCTGTAACTCTCACTACGCTGTCTGTCTGCTGTAACACTCACTACGTTGTCTGTCTGCTGTAACACTCACTACGTTACCTGTCTGCTGTAACACTCACTACGTTACCTGTCTGCTGTAACTCTCACTACGTTGTCTGTCTGCTGTAACTCTCACTTCGTTACCTGTCTGCTGTAACACTCACTACGTTACCTGTCTGCTGTAACTCTCACTACGTTGTCTGTCTGCTGTAACACTCACTACGTTACCTGTCTGCTGTAACTCTCACTACGTTGTCTGTCTGCTGTAACACTCACTACGTTGTCTGTCTGCTGTAACTCTCACTACGTTACCCGTCTGCTGTAACACTCACTACGTTACCTGTCTGCTGTAACTCTCACTACGTTACCTGTCTGTTGTAACTCTCAGTACGTTATCTGTCTGCTGTAACACTCACTACGTTGTCTGTCTGCTGTAACTCTCACTACGTTGTCTGTCTGCTGTAACACTCACTACGTTGTCTGTCTGCTGTAACACTCACTACGTTGTCTGTCTGCTGTAACTCTCACTACGTTTCCCGTCTGCTGTAACACTCACTACGTTACCTGTCTGCTGTAACTCTCACTACGTTGTCTGTCTGCTGTAACACTCACTACGTTACCTGTCTGCTGTAACACTCACTACGTTACCTGTCTGCTGTAACTCTCACTACGTTGTCTGTCTGCTGTAACACTCACTACGTTACCTGTCTGCTGTAACACTCACTACGTTACCTGTCTGCTGTAACTCTCACATGTTGTCTGTCTGCTGTAACTCTCACTATGTTGTCTGTCTGCTGTAACTCTCACTACGTTACCTGTCTGCTGTAACACACACTACGTTGTCTGTCTGCTGTAACTCTCACTACGTTACCTGTCTGCTGTAACACTCACTACGTTGTCTGTCTGCTGTAACACTCACTACGTTGTCTGTCTGCTGTAACTCTCACTACGTTACCTGTCTGCTGTAACACTCACTACGTTGTCTGTCTGCTGTAACTCTCACTACATTACCTGTCTGCTGTAACACTCACTACGTTGTCTGTCTGCTGTAACTCTCACTACGTTGTCTGTCTGCTGTAACACTCACTACGTTACATCTCTGCTGTAACACTCACTACGTTACCTGTCTGCTGTAACACTCACTACGTTACCTGTCTGCTGTCACACTCACTACGTTCCCTGTCTGCTGTAACACTCACTACGTTGTCTTTCTGCTGTAACTCTCACTACGTTGTCTGTCTGCTGTAACACTCACTACGTTACCTGTCTGCTGTAACACTCACTACGTTACCCGTCTGCTGTCACACTCACTACGTTCCCTGTCTGCTGTAACACTCACTACGTTGTCTGTCTGCTGTAACACTCACTACATTACCTGTCTGCTCTAACTCTCACTACGTTGTCTGTCTGCTGTAACACTCACTACGTTGTCTGTCTGCTGTAACTCTCACTACGTTACCTGTCTGCTGTAACACTCACTACGTTGTCTGTCTGCTGTAACATTCACTACGTTGCTTGTGTGCTGTAACTCTCACTACGTTGTCTGTCTGCTGTAACTCTCACTACGTTGTCTGTCTGCTGTAACACTCACTACGTTACCTGTCTGCTGTAACTCTCACTACGTTACCTGTCTGCTGTAACACTCACTACGTTGTCTGTCTGCTGTAACACTCACTACGTTACCTGTCTGCTGTAACACTCACTACGTTGTCTGTCTGCTGTAACTCTCACTACGTTACCTGTCTGCTGTAACACTCACTACGTTACCTGTCTGCTGTAACTCTCACTACGTTACCTGTGTGCTGTAACACTCACTACGTTGTCTGTCTGCTGTAACACTCACTACGTTACCTGTCTGCTGTAACTCTCACTACGTTGTCTGTCTGCTGTAACACTCACTACGTTACCTGTCTGCTGTAACTCTCACTACGTTGTCTGTCTGCTGTAAATCTCACTACGTTACCTGTCTGCTGTAACACTCACTACGTTGTCTGTCTGCTGTAACTCTCACTACGTTGTCTGTCTGCTGTAACACTCACTACGTTACCTGTCTGCTGTAACACTCACTACGTTGTCTGTCTGCTGTAACTCTCACTACGTTACCTGTCTGCTGTAACACTCACTACGTTACCTGTCTGCTGTAACTCTCACTACGTTACCTGTGTGCTGTAACTCTCACTACGTTACCTGTCTGCTGTAACTCTCACTACGTTACCCGTCTGCTGTAACACTCACTACGTTGTCTGTCTGCTGTAACTCTCACTACGTTACCTGTCTGCTGTAACACTCACTACGTTGTCTGTCTGCTGTAACACTCACTACGTTGCCTGTGTGCTGTAACTCTCACTACGTTGTCTGTCTGCTGTAACACTCACTACGTTACCTGTCTGCTGTAACACTCACTACGTTGTCTGTCTGCTGTAACTCTCACTACGTTACCTGTCTGCTGTAACTCTCACTACGTTGTCTGTCTGCTGTAACACTCACTACGTTGTCTGTCTGCTGTAACACTCACTACGTTACCTGTCTGCTGTAACACTCACTATGTTACCTGTCTGCAGTAACTCTCACTACGTTACCTGTCTGCTGTAACTCTCACTACGTTGTCTGTCTGCTGTAACACTCACTACGGTGTCTGTCTGCTGTAACTCTCACTACGTTGTCTGTCTGCTGTAACACTCACTACGTTACCTGTCTGCTGTAACACTCACTACGTTGTCTGTCTGCTGTAACACTCACTACGTTACCTGTCTGCTGTAACTCTCACTACGTTACCTGTCTGCTGTAACACTCACTACGTTGTCTGTCTGCTGTAACTCTCACTACGTTGTCTGTCTGCTGTAACTCTCACTACGTTGTCCGTCTGCTGTAACACTCACTACGTTGTCTGTCTGCTGTAACTCTCACTACGTTACCTGTCTGCTGTAACTCTCACTACGTTACCTGTTTGCTGTAACTCTCACTACGTTACCTGTCTGCTGTAACTCTCACTACGTTACCTGTCTGCTGTAACTCTCACTACGTTACCCGTCTGCTGTAACACTCACTACGTTGTCTGTCTGCTGTAACTCTCACTACGTTACCTGTCTGCTGTAACACTCACTACGTTGTCTGTCTGCTGTAACACTCACTACGTTACCTGTCTGCTGTAACTCTCACTACGTTACCCGTCTGCTGTAACACTCACTACGTTGTCTGTCTGCTGTAACACTCACTACGTTACCTGTGTGCTGTAACTCTCACTACGTTGTCTGTCTGCTGTAACACTCACTACGTTACCTGTCTGCTGTAACTCTCACTACGTTACCTGTGTGCTGTAACTCTCACTACGTTGTCTGTCTGCTGTAACACTCACTACGTTACCTGTCTGCTGTAACACTCACTACGTTACCTGTCTGCTGTAACACTCACTACGTTACCCGTCTGCTGTAACACTCACTACGTTGTCTGTCTGCTGTAACACTCACTACGTTACCTGTGTGCTGTAACTCTCACTACGTTGTCTGTCTGCTGTAACTCTCACTACGTTACCTGTCTGCTGTAACTCTCACTACGTTACCTGTCTGCTGTAACACTCACTACGTTGTCTGTCTGCTGTAACACTCACTACGTTACCTGTCTGCTGTAACACTCACTACGTTACCTGTCTGCTGTAACACTCACTACGTTGTCTGTCTGCTGTAACTCTCACTACGTTACCTGTCTGCTGTAACACTCACTACGTTACCCGTCTGCTGTAACACTCACTACGTTGTCTGTCTGCTGTAACACTCACTACGTTACCTGTCTGCTGTAACACTCACTACGTTGCCTGTCTGCTGTAACTCTCACTACGTTGTCTGTCTGCTGTAACTCTCACTACGTTACCTGTCTGCTGTAACTCTCACTACGTTACCTGTCTGCTGTAACACTCACTACGTTGTCTGTCTGCTGTAACTCTCACTACGTTACCTGTCTGCTGTAACACTCACTACGTTACCCGTCTGCTGTAACACTCACTACGTTGTCTGTCTGCTGTAACACTCACTACGTTACCTGTCTGCTGTAACACTCACTACGTTACCTGTCTGCTGTAACTCTCACTACGTTACCTGTCTGCTGTAACACTCACTACGTTACCCGTCTGCTGTAACACTCACTACGTTGTCTGTCTGCTGTAACACTCACTACGTTGTCTGTCTGCTGTAACTCTCACTACGTTACCTGTCTGCTGTAACACTCACTACGTTACCTGTCTGCTGTAACACTCACTACGTTGTCTGTCTGCTGTAACACTCACTACGTTGTCTGTCTGCTGTAACACTCACTACGTTACCTGTCTGCTGTAACACTCACTACGTTGCCTGTCTGCTGTAACTCTCACTACGTTGTCTGTCTGCTGTAACTCTCACTACGTTACCTGTCTGCTGTAACTCTCACTACGTTACCTGTCTGCTGTAACACTCACTACGTTGTCTGTCTGCTGTAACTCTCACTACGTTACCTGTCTGCTGTAACACTCACTACGTTACCCGTCTGCTGTAACACTCACTACGTTGTCTGTCTGCTGTAACACTCACTACGTTACCTGTCTGCTGTAACACTCACTACGTTACCTGTCTGCTGTAACTCTCACTACGTTACCTGTCTGCTGTAACACTCACTACGTTACCCGTCTGCTGTAACACTCACTACGTTGTCTGTCTGCTGTAACACTCACTACGTTGTCTGTCTGCTGTAACTCTCACTACGTTACCTGTCTGCTGTAACACTCACTACGTTACCTGTCTGCTGTAACACTCACTACGTTACCTGTCTGCTGTAACTCTCACTACGTTACCTGTCTGCTGTAACACTCACTACGTTACCTGTCTGCTGTAACTCTCACTACGTTACCTGTCTGCTGTAACACTCACTACGTTACCTGTCTGCTGTAACTCTCACTACGTTACCTGTCTGCTGTAACTCTCACTACGTTGTCTGTGTCACTACATCTTACTGACCCTCTCTCCCCATCGGTTACCTTGCTCTACCCCTCTCTTCCCCTCTCATTTCCTGCCCCTCTCTTTCCTTCTCTGTGTTTCTCTCTCTCTCTCTCTCTCTCCCCCGGTTACTCCTAATTCTCTCCCTCTCTCACACTCTCTCCCCCTTTTTTCCAATATCCCACGCTCTCTCTCTCATTCCCACCCTCCCTCTGTCTCCCATTCCTTCACACTCTCTCTCTTTCCATCTCCCTCTCCCATTCCCTCTCTCTCTCTCCCTCTCCCTCTCCCCCACCCTTCCCTCACGAGATGCTGGAGTGGACTGGCTGCGTTGAGTCTGTCACCGCCCCCCTCTCCCCCCTCCCCCCCTCTGTCCCCCCTCTCCCCCCTCTCCCCGCTCTCTCCCCTCTCCCCCGCTCTCTCCCCCCTCTCCCCCCTCTCCCCCCTCTCCCCCTCCTCTCCCCGCTCTCTCCCCTCTCCCCGCTCTCTCCCCTCTCCCCCCTCTCCCCCCCTCTCCCCCCTCTCTCCCCTCTCTCCCCCTCCCCGCTCTCTCCCCCCTCCCCCCCTCTGTCCCCCCTCTCCCCGCTCTCCCCCCCTCCCCCCCTCTGTCCCCCCTCTCCCCGCTCTCTCCCCCCCTCTCCCCGCTCTCTCCCCCCTCCCCCCCTCTGTCCCCCCTCTCCCCCCTCTCTCCCCCCTCTCCCCTCTCTCCCCCCCTCTCCCCCCCCCCCTCTCTCCCCTCTCCCCCCTCTCCCCCCTCTCCCCCCTCTCTCCCCCCCCTCCCCTCTCCCCCCTCTCCCCCCTCTCCCCCCTCTCTCCCCCCTCTCCCCTCTCTCCCCC
>NW_026867600.1:162647-177647 GCF_020745735.1 Hemiscyllium ocellatum
TATCTCACACACTCTCACACACACTCTCTCTCACACACACACACACACTCTCTCTCTTACACACTCACACACACTCTCACTCTCATACACACTCTCTCTCACACACAGTCTCTCTCACACACACTCTCACACACACTCTCACACACACTCTCACACACTCTCTCACACACACACTCTCTCTCAGACTCTCTCTCACACACTCTCTCTCACACACACTCTCTCTCTCACACACTCTCTCTCTCACACACACACTCTCTCTCATACTCTCTCTCACACTCTCTCACACACACACACTGTCGCATGCACACACACTCACACTCCCTCTCACACACACACTCACACACACTCTCACACGCACACACACTCACAAACTCTCTCACACACACACACACACACACTCTCCCACACACACACTTTCTCTCTCACGCACACACGCGCACGCACTGAAACCGGACAATGTCTGCCCAGCAGAGACAATAATTTACAAATAAAAAAGAATTAAGTGAAAATAAAAGAATGGTTAAAGGTGATGGTAGCTGCTGTTCCACTGAGCGAACGGGAATATATCAATGGAAGATCTTTGAAAGACTGATGTCCGTTGGGAATCAGGCTGGTTTCTCCCCCTGACCTTGGGAACGGCACGTTCTCAGGAACCCTCTCCTACAGAGGTCTCATCTGAGGGCGCGGGGTCTGAGTGTGTAACGGCCTGGTCTGCCCAGGGCCGTGAGGCACTACAGGAGCTCCAACATGGAAACTGGCTCCACCAACAAAAGGCTGCCAGCGAAGACCCACCGCACCCCGGTGATGATCTCCCGCAACCTCTCCCCATCGTCGGCCTGACAGATGGGCCTCTCAAAGCTCGGATCTGACATGGGTCGAGGAGAGAGTGAGGGCTGCAGATGCTGGAGGCCAGAGCTGAAACACGTGTTGCTGGAAAAGCGCAGCAGGTCAGGCAGCGTCCGAGGAGCAGGGGAATCGACGTTTTCGGGCATGGGTCCTCATTCCTGAAGAAGGGGTCGTGCCCGAAACGTCGATTCTCCTGCTCCTCGGACGCTGCCTGACCTGCTGCGCTTTTCCAGCAACACGTTTTTCAGCGCTGATGTGGATCTTGCTATTTGTGCATCTCCTGCGGGGCTGAAGCCTTGGATTGCCAACACGGTGGCTCAGTGGTTAGCCTTGCTGCCTCACAGCGCCAGAGACCCGGGTTCGATTCCCACCTCCGGCAACTGCCTGTGGGGAGTTTGCACATTCTTCCCCCCCTCTCCCCGTGTCTGCGTGGGTTTTGTCCGGGTGCTCCGGTTTCCTCCCAGAGTCCAAAGGCATGCAGGTTAGGGTGGGATTGGCCGTGCTAAATTGTCCCGTAGTGCCCAGGGATGTACAGGTTAGGGTGGGATTGGCCGTGCTAAATTGTCCCGTAGTGCCCAGGGATGTGCAGGTTAGGGTGGGATTGGCCGTGCTAAATTGTCCCCGTAGTGCCCAGGGATGTGCAGGTTAGGGTGGGATTGGCCGTGCTAAATTGTCCCCGTAGTGCCCAGGGATGTGCAGGTTAGGGTGGGATTGACCGTGCTAAATTGTCCCGTAGTGCCCAGGGATGTGCAGGTTAGGGTGGGATTGGCCGTGCTAAATTGTCCCGTAGTGCCCAGGGATGTGCAGGTTAGGGTGGGATTGGCCGTGCTAAATTGTCCCGTAGTGCCCAGGGATGTGCAGGTTAGGGTGGGATTGGCCGTGCTAAATTGTCCCGTAGTGCCCAGGGATGTACAGGTTAGGGTGGGATTGGCCGTGCTAAATTGTCCCCGTAGTGCCCAGGGATGTACAGGTTAGGGTGGGATTGGCCGTGCTAAATTGTCCCCGTAGTGCCCAGGGATGTGCAGGTTAGGGTGGGATTGGCCGTGCTAAATTGTCCCATAGTGTTAGGTGCATTAGTCAGAGGGAAATGGGTCTGGATGACTTAACTCTTCGGAGGGTCAGTGTGGACTTGTTGGGCCGAAGGGCCTGTTTCCACACTGTAGGGAATCTAATCCATGCAAAAATGCCCGTAGAGTTCAGGGATGTGTAGGTTAAAGGTGCATTAGTCAGGGGTAAATGTGGAGAAATGAGGATTGGGTTTGGGTGGGATACTCTTCGGTGGGTCACTGTGGACTCGTTGGGCCACACTGTAGGTACTCTAAGAATTGGGATGAGAAACCTATCAGCCACAATTGAATGGCAGAGCAGGGTCGATGGGCTGAATGGCCTAATTTCTGCCTCCCATGTCTGATGGTCTTCACAAATCAAGGGAGCGATGGTTAGACTCTCTCTTGTGGAAAGCCGTGGCTGGGGCTAAGGGTTCCAGTGCGGCGTGACTGTTTACATAGCATCTCCGCCGTTGCCAGGGGCAGGGTAGGAACGGTGGGCGGGGACTTAGCAGCGGCTGGCGGAGTGGGGTGCGGTTGGGGTGGGGCGGCGGGGATTGGAAAGAGGTGACGTCGCCGCGCCCTCAAAAGGGGGGGATTGGTGGTGTAAGAGGGGCGGGGGAAGGAGGGGATGGCGGCGTGACTGTTTACATTGGAATTCCAGCAAGGCCTGGGGTTGGGGGGTGGGGGGGGGCGGGTTGGGGATGTGTGCCGTCGCCGGTGACGATCGACAGGGTGCGGTGCTGGCTGTCGATTATCGCCCGCACCCCGTCGGCGGGGAAACCCCCCCCCCCAACCTCCCCGGGACGTCGGTTCAGAGTTGGCGGCGCTGCCTCCGGGTCAAGAGGTTGACGTTGGCGCTCATCGGTTGACGTTGGGGGCGCCATGCTTGGCGGGGGGGGGGGTGGGGGGTGGGGGGAGGGAGGACGGGACGGGGAGGGGTAACGCCGACCTATTCCGCCTTCGCCCGAGGGCCCCCAACCCACTTTTCCTGCCCCCACCCCTCAGCCAATTGCCCCAACCTCAATGTTTCCATCCCTCAAAAAAAGGGGGCCATTGACCATCCAAGATGGCCGCCGCCGCCCCCAGTTTGGCGGGAGGACTACAACTCCCAGCAGCCAGCGCGCCAGAGATGACGTTAGAGGAGTGGGGAAGCGAACAACCCATTGCGTCATCGGGGAAAAAGGGCGCGAGAGCGTGTGTGGGGTGGAGCGGGGGGGAAGGATGTTACCGATTGGTTACCTTCCATGGGAGGCGGGTGACAAGGACGGTTTCCGATTGGTCAAGCGGCGGGGAGCGTTGGCCCTCCCCCTCACCACACGTCACCCGGGGTGGGCGGGGCCAAGGAGAACGGTCGTTGATTGGGTGAGCGCTCCGCTAAAGTGACGAAGGCATATGCTGTCGGAAGAGGGGGGCCGGGGTTAAAGCCTCCGCTGATTGGTCTGCGCCCGGAGGAGGCCGTTCGCTGATTGGTTGCCAAGCCGATGACGTTGGCAGGAACGCGTTGGAGGAGGCGGGGCTAAGGCGCCGCTGATTGGTCGGCGTCCGCCCTCCTCCCACCCCCCCTACCTCTGATTGGGAGCGAAGCCAAGTTTTACGTTGGGGCGGGGAGGAGGGCGTGGTCGACGTCGGCGGGGTGGGGCGGGGCGCCTTTTGGATTGGTCCGCCCTCCCTCCACGTCCCGCCCCCGACCAGCAGCGCGCGGCGGGAGAGGCGGGCGGCGATTGGTTGTGACGCGGACACCCGGCCCCACGTGGGGGCAGGAGGAGCAGCGCCGCCGCCGATTGGTCTCCGTGGGGGGCGGGGAAACGGTCGGAGGTGGGGTGGGTGTGGCCGCGATTGGCGGAGCCCGGCCGTGATTGGCCCGGGCGGACGGAGGGCCGCCGTGATTGGCCGGGGCGAGCGGAGGCCGGCCCTGATTGGCTGAAGCGGGCGGGTTTAAACGGGGAAAGGGCGCGCGCGGCTCCTTCAGTCGGTTGGAGCCGCCGGCGGCGACGGAGCTCCCGCCCGGGACCGAGACCTCGTCAATAATAACAATAATAATATTAATATTAACCCCCCGGGGCCCAGGGCGGTGTCTAACCCCCCCCTCCCTCCTCAGAGAGCTGTCAGTTATTTATTCCCCCCCCCGTGTGTATGTTGGGGTTAGGGGGGGGTTATTTAGTATTAAATTACAGATATATCTCCCTCTCCCCTCTCTGAGTGTGATGCTGGGCCCCGCCGCCCAGGTCCTGGGGCGCACCGCCACCCGCCGGGGCTGCGAGGAGCTGAGGGAGCAGCTGCAGGTGAGTTAGAGGGAGGGGCGTGACCCCTGACCTCTCTCTGACCCCCCCCACCCTTCACCCTGACCTCACACTGACCCCCCCTTCACCCTGACCCCTCACTGACCCCCCTCACCCTGACCCCTCACTGACCCCCCCCTTCACCCTGACCCCTCACTGACCCCCTTCACCCTGACCTCACACTGACCCCCCCTTCACCCTGACCCCTCACTGACCCCCCCTTCACCCTGACCCCTCACTGACCCCCCCTCACTGACCCCCCTCACCCTGACCTCACACTGACCCCCCTTCACACTGACCCCCCCTTCACCCTGACCCCTCACTGACCATCCCCTCACACTGACCCCCCCTTCACCCTGACCTCTCACTGACCCCCCCTTCACCCTGACCCCCCCTTCACCCTGACCCCTCACTGACCCCCCCTTCACCCTGACCCCTCACTGACCCCCCTCACCCTGACCCCCCTTCACACTGACCCCCCCTTCACACTGACCTCTCACTGACCATCCCCTCACACTGACCCCCCCTTCACCCTGACCTCTCACTGACCATCCCCTCACACTGACCCCCCTTCACCCTGACCCCTGACCTTACACCCTGACCTCTCACTGACCCCCCCTTCACCCTGACCTCTCACTGACCATCCCTTCAGCCTGACCACACACTGACCCCCTTCACCCTGACCCCTGACCTCTCACTGACCCCCTTCACCCTACCCTGACCTCTCACTGACCCCCCCATCACCCTACCCTGACCTCACACTGATGCCTTACACCCTGACCCCTGACCTCACACTGACCTATTACTCCTTGGGCCCTGACTTCACACTGACCCCCTTCACCTTATCCTGACCCCTGACTTCTCACTGGCCCCTTTACCCTGACCCCTGACCTCTCCCTGACCCCCTTTTCACCTTACCTGGACTACACACTGACTCCCCTGCCCCCTATCCTGAACCCTGACCTCACACTGACCCCTTGACCTGTGACTACGCACTGACCCCTTCACCTTATCCTGACCTCTGACTTCTCACTGGCCCCTCACATCCTGACCCACTTCCACCCCACCCTGACCACGCACCCTTACGTTCTGACCTTGCGCTGACCCCCCTTTCGCCCTACCCTGACCCCTGACCTCACATGATGCCTTACCCCTTATCCTGACCCCATGCTAACCCTCTTCACCCTACCCTGACCTCAGACTGACCCCTTCCTGATCCTGACCCTTCACCCCTTGCCTGGGCTCCCTTTCGCCCTCACCCTGACCCCTATACCCTGCTCTGCCCTGGCGCCTTCTCCCCCTGCACCCTGATTTCCTTCCCCCCCCCCCCCCCCCACCCGATTGACCCTGGCGAGGGTGGGTGTGCGCGCGTGTGGGACCCTAAGGAGCACACCGACGAGCGCAGACGCTGAGACAGGGAGCGAGGTTAATAATCGGGGCAGGGATCAGCACAGCAGCTAAAAATAAAATCACACCACGCCACGTTATAGTCCCACAGGTTTATTTGGAAGCACTAGCTTTCAGAGCGCTGCTCCTACATCAGGAGGTTGTGGAGGGTAAGATGGTGAGACGCCGTTTATAGCGACAGTTTACAGTGGGATGTGACCGAAATTCTCTGTCGAAAAAGACCTGGAAAGCTAGCGTGCTCCCAAGTAAACCTGCTGGGACTGCAACCTGGTGTTGTCTCCCAAGTCGCACAGCAGGGAGAGCCCCCGAATTAAACCGCGTTTATCCCACTGCAGGAGGCCTGACTGGGGAAGGTTGGGGGGGGGAACTTGGCACTGGGATATCAGAGCTATTGCAGAAAGGCAGCCGAGGGCTGTCATCAGATATCATCGGGAGGATAGAAAGGGGGAGGTGAGAGAGAGGAGGAAGGGAGGGGAGTTTGTGACAGGGGTAAACGTCGCAGCAGTACATAGGATATTCCTGAGGCATCGTCCAGTCGGGCTACGTGGATCGGAACGGAGGAATGAGGAGGAAGAGGTCACTTCGATAGCGCTGCACAGCATGGGGCTGTGTGTGTGGGCAGTCAGGGCTCACAAACTCGATTGAGTTTTTGTGAAGGTGTACCAAAGGGGATTGATGAGGGCAGAGCGGTGGATGTGATCTATACGGACTTCAGTAAGGCGTTCGGCGAGGTTCCCCATGGGAGACTGGTTAGCAAGGTTACGTCTCAGGGAATACAGGGAGAACTAGCCATTTGGGTACAGAACTGGCTCAAAGGTAGAAGACAGAGGGTGGTGGTGGAGGGTTGTTTTTCAGACTGGAGACCTGTGACCAGGGGAGTGCCACAAGGATCGGTGCTGGGCCCCTCTACTTTGTCATTTACATAAATGATTTGGATGTGACCATAAGAGGGACAGTTAGTAAGTTTGCAGATGACACCAAAATTGGAGGGTGTAGTGGACAGCGAAGAGGGTTCCCTCAGATTACAACAGGATCTGGACCAGATGGGCCAATGGGCTGAGAAGTGGCAGATGGAGTTTAATTCAGATAAATGCGAGGTGCTGCATTTTGGGAAAGCAAATCTTAGCGGGACTTATCCACTTAATGGTAAGGTCCTGGGGGAGTGTTGGTGAACACAGAGACCTTGGAGTGCAGGGTCATAGCTCCTTGAAAGTGGAGTCGCGGGTAGATAGGATAGTGAAGGAGGGGTTTGGTATGCTTCCCTTTATTGGTCAGAGTATTGAGTACAGGAGTTGGGAGGGTCACGTTGCGGCTGTACAGGACATTGGTTAGGGGCCCCTGTTGGAATATTGTGTTCAATCCCGGTCTCCCTGCTACAGGAAGGATGTTGTGGGAGGGTTCGGAAAAGATGGACAAGGATGTTGGAGGGTTTGAGCTACAGGGAGAGGCTGGACAGGCTGGGGCTGTTTTCCCTGGAGCGTCGGAGGCTGAGGGGGTGACCTTATAGAGGTTTATAACATCACGAGGGTGGGGGGTAAATAGACAAGGTCTTTTCCCCCCTGGGGTGGGGGAGGCTGAGGGGGTGACCTTATAGAGGTTTATAACATCACGGGGGTGGGGTAAATAGACAAGGTCTTTTCCCCCCTGGGGTGGGGGAGTCCAGAACTAGAGGGGGGTAGTTTTAAGGTGAGAGGGGGGAAAGGGACCCGAGGGACAATTTTTTCCCCCCAGAGGGTGGTGCGTGTGTGGGAGGAGCTGCCAGAGGAAGTGGGTGGGGGCTGGTACAATGACAGCATTTAAAAGGTGGGTGGGGGACAGGAACAGGAAGGGTTTAGAGGGAGATGGGGCCGAGTGGTGGGGGGATGGGGACTGGGTTAGGTTAGGGATATCCCGGTCAGCACGGACGGGTCGGGCCGAAGGGCCTGTTTCTGTGCTGTACGTCTCTGAGAGTCTATGACCCTGAGCTCCCCCAGCAACGGTCAAAGGGAAATTGAGGAGCAGGTATTTAGGGGGGATTGCGGTTGGTCGTAGATACAGGTGACTTTAACTTTGCTGCCATCGACCGGGGTGACTGCAACGTTCAGGGCTTGGGGTGGGGGGGGGATTCCGTGTGTTCAAGAAAACGTTCTCAATCAGTATATAGACCGTACCTTGTAGAGAAGGGGCAAAACTGGGAAATAAGGCAGGGCTAGAGACTGAGGTGTCAGAAACGGAGCGCTTTGGGACCATCGACCGTAATCCTCAGCTTTAACAGCGGGTCGGACTGGCCCACGAGTGAGAGTCAGCAACGGGGGCAAGGCCAGTTCTGCTGGCACTATACTGGAACTTCCCAACGGCTGACTTGGGGGAGTCCCTCTGCAGGGAAAGCAAGCGTCAAGCAAGTAGGAGGCTTTCGGAAGCGAGACAGCGAGTGTCCAGGGACAGCAAGTTCCTGTTAAGTGGCAGGAGGAGGGAACAAGGGCTGACCAGAGACCCTGGAAGCTGTGGTTAGGAGGAGGAGGCATATGTCAGAGGTCGGTAGTTGGGATCAAGTGAATCGCTTGAGTATAGGAGGTGAACATAGAACATTCCAGTGCAGTACAGGCCCTTCGGCCCCTCGATGGTAAGACAGGTCGGTACAACAATCTGAAGCCCGTCTAACCTACACCGTTCCATTATTATCCATATGTCTATCCAATGCCCATTTAACGTTGGCGAGTCTCCTCCTGTTACAGGCAGCATGTTCCCACACCCCCCTCCTACTCTCTGAGTAAAGACACTACCTCTAACATCTGTCCTGTATCTACCACCCCTCAGTTTAAAGCTGTGTCCCCTCGTGTTAGCCATCACGGTCCGAGGGAAAAGGCTCTCCCTGCCCACCCTCTCGAACCCTCTGATTCTCTTATAGGTCTCAACTCAGTCCCCCCCTCAGCCGCCTTCTCTCTAACGAGAACAGCCTCAAGTCCCTCAGCCTTTCCTCGTGAGACCTTCCCTCCGTACCAGGGCAACGTCTCGGTAAATCCCCTCTGCCCCCTTCCCAGAGCTTCCACCTCCTTCCTGTAACGCGGTGACCAGAACCGTACACGATACTCCGAGTGCGGCCGCACCCCAGGGTTTTGTACAGCTGCAGCATGACCCCGGGGCTCCGAAACTCGATCCCCCTCCCCATAAACGCCAACACACCGTACGCCTTCTTAACCACCCTGGGGGGCAACTCTGAGGGATCTATGTACCTGGAGGACACTTAAGAGGGAAATCAGGAGGACCAAGAGGGGGACGTGGGGTAGGTTAAGGAGAGTCCAGAGCGATTCTACAAGTATACCGAGAGCAGGAGAGGAACTGGGGAGAGAATTGGGCCTGTTGAAGATCCACAAAGCCGTGTGTGGGACTGCAGGAGATGGGGGAGATCCGAAATAGATAGGGAGAGAGAGAGAAACGTTCGGAACCTCTGGGAATTACAGAGCGATGTCTTGGAAGGAGAAGAGGAGGTTGTGTTAAAACACAGAAAGGTAGATAAATCCACGGGACGTGGTCGAGTGTACCCCAGGACATTGCAGGATGGCAGCGAAGAGATGGCAGAGGCTCAGGCAGAGATGGTCGTGTTAGCTGCAGCCACAGGTGAGGTGCTGGAGGACGAGAGAGAGAGTGGGGAATGTCGTGCCTTTGTTTGAGAGAGGCTGCGAGGAAATGCCAGGGCGCCCCGGGCCGGAGAGGCTGCCATCAGCACCGGCTAACCCATCAGCGGGGAGACAGCACCTTGGGTAGGCAAGGGCTGATTCGGCCAAAGTGAGGCCGGCAGATGCTGGAGATCAGGGTCCAGATTGGTGTGGTGCTGGGAAAGCACAAGTCAGGCAGCAGTCCGCGGAGCAGGAGAATCGCCGTTCGGGGCAAACTCCCTTTGTCAGGACTGCTTGGGGCCAGCCAGCCTGGCTTTGTGCGTGGGGAAGTGTCTCCCCTCCAACGTGATTGGGATGACGAAGAAGACTGAGGAAGACCGAGCCGTAGGCGTTGTCCACGTGGACCTGACCAGGGCCTTGGACCTCGCTTCCCTGCGGGAGCTGGGTCAGGAAGGTTCGATCACCTGGGGGTCCAGGGAGAGACGGCCAACTGGAGACCAAATGTTGAGGGATACAGGGTGGTGGGAGAGACTGTGGAGACCCGGGATCGACGGTGGGTCCACCGTTCACACAAACGGTTTGGGTGAAAGGTTTGTGCGAAGATTTGTAGCTCGTAGTGGTTCTGTTCGCCGAGCTGGGAGTTTTTGTTGCAAACGTTTCGTCCCCTGGCTAGGAGACATCATCAGTGCTGTGGAGCCACCTGCGAAGCGCTTCTTTGATGTTTCTTCCGGTATTTATAGTGGTCTGTCCTTGCCGCTTCCGGGTGTCAGTTTCAGCTGTCTGCTGTAGTGGTTGGTATATTGGGTCCAGGTCGATGTGTTTGTTGATGGAGTTTGTGGATGAATGCCATGCCTCTAGGAATTCCCTGGCTGTTCTCTGTCTGGCTTGCCCTATGATGGTAGTGTTTTCCCAGTCGAATTCATGTTGCTTGTCTGAGTGTGTGGCTACTAGGGATAGCTGGTCGTGTCGTTTCGTGGCTAGTTGGTGTTCATGTATGCGGATTGTTAGCTGTCTTCCTGTTTGTCCTATATAGTGTTTTGTGCAGTCCTTGCATGGTATTTTATAAACTACATTAGTTTTGCTCATGTTGGGTATCGGCTCCTTTGTTCTAGTGAGTTGTTGTCTGAGCGTGGATGTTGGTTTGTGTGCTGTTATGAGTCCTAAGGGTCGCAGTAGTCTGGCTGTCAGTTCTGAGACGCTCCTGACGTATGGTAGTGTGGCTAGTCCTTTTGGTTGTGGCATGTTCTCGTTCCGTGGTCTATCTCTTAGGCATCTGGTGATAAAGTTGCGCGGGTATCCGTTTTTGGCGAATACCTTGTATAGGTGTTCCTCTTCCTCTTTTCGCAGTTCTGGTGTACTGCAGTGTGTTGTGGCCCTTTTGAATAGTGTCCTGATGCAGCTTCGTTTGTGTGTGTTGGGGTGGTTACTTTCATAGTTTAGGACTTGGTCTGTGTGTGTTGCTTTCCTGTGTACCCTTGTGGTGAATTCTCCATTGGGTGTTCTCTGTACTATCACGGTTTGGGTGAAAATGCAGGAGGGACCGGCAACAAACTTGGGAATGACGCCCAGGTCGGAGGTGCGCTGGACGGTGAAGCAGGTGACCGTGACCCAACTGGGCCGCTGGCCTGTGCAATGCCAGGTGGAATTCAGGTTGGATGGTTGCGAGGAGGCTGGTTTGTGACAGGGGAAAGCAGGCCCGGCCTCGCACAGTTAGTGGTAGGGCCCTGGGGAGGGAGGTCAAACCCTGAGCCAAGGGGAAAGGGATGTACTTCCTACAAAGTACCATCACAGGGTGCTGCAGGTACCCTTGCCTTCATTCAGAGCACTACATACAGCTGCTGGGACGGTGTGTTGGAACTGTACGGGACCTACATATGGCCACTTGTGGAGACAATTCTAGTGGGTCATGCTATGGGAAGGATGTCAGTAAGCTGCCATACACATTTAGCAGGACATGACCAATACTGGTGGGTTTTATCGAGAGGGAGAGGGAGGTGGAATTGATCTTTCCCTGGAGTGTCAGAGGCTGAGGGCTGACCTGAATTGAGATTTGTACGGTCAGGGGCGAGGATAGGCTGGGTGAACAGCCAAACTCTGTTCACCAGCGCAGGGGAGTCCGACACGGGTGGGAGGAGGTGTCAGCTGAGAGGGGAAAGATTTAAAGGTGACTTGATGGAGACACATTTCAGTGTGTGTGTATACACAGTGCGCCCTGATCTGTATCTCTCTCTCTAACAGCACTGTCCCCGCTGTGTCAGTGTGTTATATATAGTGTGTGTGTATACACAGTGCGCTCTGATCTGTATCTCTCTCTCTAACAGCACTGTCCCCGCTGTGTCAGTGTGTTATATATAGTGTGTGTGTATACACAGTGCGCCCTGATCTGTATCTCTCTCTAACAGCACTGTCCCCGCTGTGTCAGAGTGTTATATATAGTGTGTGTGTGTGTATACACAGTGCGCCCTGATCTGTATCTCTCTCTCTAACAGCACTGTCCCCGCTGTGTCAGTGTGTTATATGTAGTGTGTGTGTATACACAGTGCGCCCTGATCTGTATCTCTCTCTAACAGCCCTGTCCCCGCTGTGTCAGTGTGTTATATATAGTGTGTGTGTATACACAGTGCGCCCTGATCTGTATCTCTCTCTAACAGCACTGTCCCCGCTGTGTCAGTGTGTTATATATAGTGTGTGTGTATACACAGTGCGCCCTGATCTGTATCTCTCTCTAACAGCCCTGTCCCCGCTGTGTCAGTGTGTTATGTATAGTGTGTGTGTATACACAGTGCGCCCTGATCTGTATCTCTCTCTAACAGCACTGTCCCCGCTGTGTCAGTGTGTTATATATAGTGTGTGTGTGTATACACAGTGCGCCCTGATCTGTATCTCTCTCTCTAACAGCACTGTCCCCGCTGTGTCAGTGTGTTATATATAGTGTGTGTGTATACACAGTGCGCCCTGATCTGTATCTCTCTCTAACAGCCCTGTCCCCGCTGTGTCAGTGTGTTATATATAGTGTGTGTGTATACACAGTGCGCCCTGATCTGTATCTCTCTCTAACAGCACTGTCCCCGCTGTGTCAGTGTGTTATATATAGTGTGTGTGTGTGTGTATACACAGTGTGCCCTGATCTGTATCTGTCTCTCTCGAACAGCCCTGTCCCCGCTGTGTCAGTGTGTTATATATAGTGTGTGTGTATACACAGTGCGCCCTGATCTGTATCTCTCTCTGACAGCACTGTCCCCGCTGTGTCAGTGTGTTATATATAGTGTGTGTGTGTGTGTATACACAGTGCGCCCTGATCTGTATCTCTCTCTAACAGCACTGTCCCCGCTGTGTCAGTGTGTTATATGTAGTGTGTGTGTATACACAGTGCGCTCTGATCTGTATCTCTCTCTCTAACAGCACTGTCCCCGCTGTGTCAGTGTGTTATATATAGTGTGTGTGTATACACAGTGCGCCCTGATCTGTATCTCTCTCTCTAACAGCACTGTCCCCGCTGTGTCAGTGTGTTATATATAGTGTGTGTGTGTATACACAGTGCGCCCTGATCTGTATCTCTCTCTCTAACAGCACTGTCCCCGCTGTGTCAGTGTGTTATATATAGTGTGTGTGTGTATACACAGTGCGCCCTGATCTGTATCTCTCTCTCTAACAGCACTGTCCCTGCTGTGTCAGTGTGTTATATATAGTGTGTGTGTATACACAGTGCACCCTGATCTGTATCTCTCTCTCTAACAGCACAGTCCCCGCTGTGTCAGTGTGTTATATATAGTGTGTGTGTGTTTAGACAGTGCGCCCTGATCTGTATCTCTCTCTAACAGCACTGTCCCCGCTGTGTCAGTGTGTTATATATAGTGTGTGTGTATACACAGTGCGCCCTGATCTGTATCTCTCTCTAACAGCACTGTCCCCCCTGTGTCAGTGTGTTATATATAGTGTGTGTGTATACACAGTGCGCCCTGATCTGTATCTCTCTCTCTCTAATATGGGCTGGGTGTTGGCGGGTGGGACTAGATTGGGTTGGGATATCTGGGTCAGCACGGATGGGTTGGACCGAAGGGTCTGTTTCCGTGTTGTGCGTCTCTGTGACTCTAATCTGGGAATTGGGTAGTTGGCGTTCAGCTCCTGGAAGTTGCTGTGTGTGTGGTTACTGTGTGTTTACTCAGTGCGCTCTCACTCTCTCTCTCACACACTCTCTCTCTCTCTCTCTCTCTCTCTCTCTGTTCCAGGCTGCCGTCCGCTCTGTCCCGGACCCTCCCGCTGACCATCCCGAGCTGCGTGTGGCCTGTGACCGGGTGATCCGAGCCTGCATCCAGCGCCTGGGGGACCCGGGGTCTGCCGCCGAGGGGGAAGGGGAGTGTCGGGGCCACCTCACCTCCCTGCTGGGCCTGGCCGTCCTGGCGTGTGAGGGGCTCCGGGCCTCCTCCGCGCCGGGAGGGCGCTGCGCCCCGCTCTACCTGGAGCGGCTGGTCTTCCACCTGCTGCGCTGCGCCTGCTCCCGCGGCCTGGCCCCCTCCTGCGCGCCCCTCTGCGGGCTGCTCCTGGCCGGCCTGTCCGGGAGCCCGCTGCCCGAGGCCGGCACAGTGGCCCGCTCTGCGTACGCCCTGCTCTGGGGCGCTGCCCCCTCCCTGCCCCGGGGCCCCAGCCTCTCCCTCAGGCTGCAGGCCCTGCGCCTCCTCGCCCTGGACCCCTCCTCCGCCCTCCTGGCTCAGAGATTCGCCCAGTCCTGCCGCCTCCACCTGCAGGGCGAGGGGTCCGAGGGTCCCAGCCTGAGCGGGGAGACCCTGTCCCTCCTCCGGGACCTGCTGAAGCCTCCTCCCCTTGAGGACGGCCACCACCACCGCCCGCAGCAGCAGCAGCTCGCCCTCTGCTGCCAGCTGGCCCTGCAGGCGGCTTCCTCCCTGAGCAAGGCTGGGTTCCACACCCAGACCCGGGAGCTGCTGCAAGGGGCGAGCGCTCTCTTCCGCGGCCAGGGCAAGGGCGAGGACGGCCCCTTCCTGAGCGCCCTGCAGCTAGCCCAGCTCTCTGCCGGGCTCCGCGCCCCCTCACCCAACCCCGGGCGGACCCTGAGCCGGGCCCTGGGCACACTGCGCTCGGCAGGAGACAGCCCGGGCCCCCCTGGGAGACAGGCGCTGGCGGCCGGCTGCAGGTTTCTGCTGTCGGAGCTGCGGCTGCAGGCAGAGAGAGCGGGAGGACGAGGAGGAGGAGGAGGAGGGGAGGAGAAGGCCCGCTCCCCAGGACTCCGAGAGCTCTTCCAGCTCTCCACCTTCCTGCACGTCTACCTGGAGCTGGTGAGGGGATGTAGCGCCTGGTTCGTCCCTCCCAACACACCACCAACACGTGAACGCTCTGTCTCCTGTGTTTCATCCGCCCAACACAATAAATCTTGCGCTTGCAATCTCTCGCGCGCTCCCGTTTTCTCTCGCGCGCTCCCGTTTTCTCTCGCGCGCTCCCGTTTTCTCTCGCGCGCTCCCGTTTTCTCTCGCGCGCTCCCGTTTTCTCTCGCGCGCTCCCGTTTTCTCTCGCGCGCTCCCGTTTTCTCTCGCGCGCTCCCGTTTTCTCTCGCGCGCTCCCGTTTTCTCTCGCGCGCTCCCGTTTTCTCTCGCGCGCTCCCGTTTTCTCTCGCGCGCTCCCGTTTTCTCTCGCGCGCTCCCGTTTTCTCTCTCGCTTTCGCTCTCGCTTTCTCTCTCGCGCGCCCCCCTCCCCCTCTGTCGCGCGCGCCGGCTCGCTCCCGCTCCCCCTCGGCCCCCACACACAACCACTCAACGCACGCGCGCGCACACACACACAGTCACACATAGACAAACGCCCCACCACCCCCAA
>NW_026867600.1:187647-190174 GCF_020745735.1 Hemiscyllium ocellatum
CCCCGCCGTACCCCGTAATAACTCCCTATACACAGATTCACCCCGCCGTATCCCGTAATAACCCCCTGTACACAGATTCACCCCGCCGTACCCCGTAATAACCCCCTGTACACAGATTCACCCTGCCGTACCCCGTAATAACCCCCTGTACACAGATTCACCCCGCTGTACCCCGTAATAACCCCCTGTACACAGATTCACCCTGCCGTACCCCGTAATAACCCCCCGTACACAGATTCACCCTGCCGTACCCCGTAATAACCCCCTGTACACCCTCAGAAACCCCTGGTCCCCATTATCTCCTGTTGTACTCCTTGTACCCTGTTACACCCTGCTGTACCCCATTACAACCCCCCTGTTCGCCCATGCCCTGTTACCCCACCCCCCGTTACCTGGGCCCCCTCTGCTGATCTATGATGGCGGGTGTGGGGGAACGAGGTGGGGTGAGGAGCTGGAGAGCCGCAGGAGTCGGCGGCTCTTTTCCCCCCATCTTTCTACGCCCCTGACCCACACCCCGCCCCCACCCCCACCTCAGCCCCTCGTACAGGGTGGTAAGGGCAGTGTTTGGGGTGGGGGTGGGTGGCGCTGTGCCCAGTGGGCGGGGGGAGGGGAGGTGACAGTGGGGGTCGTCGCACTGTTCCCTTAACACCACAGACTGGGTCGCCCCCCCACACCCGGTCACTTGGCTCAAGGGGAGAGGTGAGGGGGCGGGTGGGCTGGAGTGCGACCGGAGGAATCGTCGCGTTGGAAGTGCGGGTCTCGGACCCCACCCCCTGCCTCACCGTTTTGCGGGGTTTGTTTGGCGTTTCAGAGCGTTGCGAGTCCCTGGACGAAGCACTGTCGCTGTGGAAACGCCTCCTGCTGTCCGGGTCTCCCGCCACCCTGCGGAACCCCGAACAGACGGCCCACGCTCTCCACCTCACCGCCGCGCTCTACAGGCTGATGGACAAGGTGAGGCCGTGGTGGGAGAGGGGTGGAGGGGATAGCGGGGGAGGGGAGCTGGAGAGTGACCGCGTTATCCGCCCGTTCCTTCGAGCGTCGGGAACAATTTAGCACGGCCAATCCCACCCTAACCTGCACATCCCTGGGCACTACGGGACAATTTAGCACGGCCAATCCCACCCTAACCTGTTCGCCTTTGGACCGAGGGAGGAAACCCACGCAGACACGGGGAGAATGTGCAAACTCCACACAGACAGTCGCCCCGAGGGTGGAATCGAAGCCGGGTCCCTGGTTCTGTGCGCCCGTCCCACTGAGCCATCTCGTCCCGGTGAGAACACATCTGCCAACGAACCTTCCAGCTGGCGAGCTCTCTCACAGACTTCTCATCGACCTGAGCTCGAAATCTTCTCCAAAACGCTCGCTCGCTCTCTCTCTCTCGGCTACTACTAACCCAGAGGGGGGTCTTCGAGATCCCCCGGGATGCTGCCGGGTCCAGCAGCTTGGAGTTATAATGGGAGGCTGGATCGGCTGGGAATCTGTTCACTGGAGTGTAGGGGATTGACCGGTGACCTGGCAGAGGATTCCAAAATAACCAGGGGTTTCGATAGTCAGCTGCAGGTGTCTTTTCCTGTGGGAGGGGGGGGTCACGTTTTCAGGGTGGGGGGAGAGAGATGTTAGTTTATATTTGAACGTGTAAGGGGCTGTGGTATGTGGGGTTTGTTGGTGGGGGGTGGGGGTTTGTTGGGGGGAGTGAGGGTACGTTTTCAGGGTGGGGGGAGAGATTTTAGTTTATATTTGAACGTGTAAGGGGTTGGTGGGGGGTGGGGGTTTGTTGGTGGGGGGTGGGGTTTAGTTGGGTGGAGGGGGGAGGCGGTGCGGTTAGCCAACACGGTTGTTCCGGACTCACTAATGCGGGTATTGTGTTCCCACCCCCCCCCCACCTCCCTGGCTCCTGCAGCCCTTCCAGGTGATCGAGAGCTATAACTTGCTGCTGCGTTTGTTGGAGCCTATGGAGGACACCCTGCCCATCGCCAACGTGCTGCTGCAGCTCGGGGAGACCCTGCTGGCGGTATCCTGTCTAGGCCCTGTCCAGGTGGGTATGGGGGGGACACGCTCTCCCTCTCGCTCTCACTGTCGTTCCCCCCTCGCGCACACACGCTGCGTCTCTCTCTGACCATCCATTCTCCCCCCTCACGCTGCGTCTCTCTTTCTCTGTCTCTCTTTCTCTGTCTCTCTTTCTCTGTCTCTCTTTCTCTGTGTCTCTCTCTCTCTGTGTCTCTCTCTCTCTGTGTCTCTCTCTCTCTGTGTCTCTCTCTCTCTGTGTCTCTCTCTCTCTGTGTCTCTCTCTCTGTGTCTCTCTCTCTCTGTGTCTCTGTGTCTCTCTGTCTCTCTGTCTCTCTGTCTCTCTGTCTCTCTGTCTCTCTGTGTCTCTGTGTCTCTGTGTCTCTGTGTCTCTGTGTCTCTGTGTCTCTGTGTCTCTGTGTCTCTGTGTCTCTGTGTCTCTCTGTCTCTCTGTCTCTCTGTCTCTCTGTCTCTCTGTCTCTCTCTCTGAGTCTCCCTTTCTTTCTTTCTCTCTCTCTCTCTC
>NW_026867600.1:190673-230673 GCF_020745735.1 Hemiscyllium ocellatum
CCCCCCACTCTCTCTCCCCTCCCCCGCCCACAGATGTGACGGTCTGCCTGCTGACGCTGACCAGCCTGTATCCGAGGGGTGACCGGGAGGAGTTGCTGCAGCTCACCCGCCTGAGGAAGGGCAGAGTGCCCGTCACCGTGGGCATCCCGGTGAGTCACTGGGTAACGGGGTCGAGGAAGGACAGACTGACTGCCATCGCTGCGATGGTGCAGAGTGTGGTTCCATTGGGTCAGCACTGACACCGCACAGAGCACTCCGCTCCCCACCCTCACCCTGCATTTACCCACCCTGACCTGTACATCCCTGGGCACTACGGGACTATTTAGCACGGACAATCCCACCCTAACCTGCACATCCCTGGGCACTACGGGGACAATTTAGCACGGCCAATCCCACCCTAACCTGCACATCCCTGGGCACTACGGGACAATTTAGCACGGACAATCCCACCCTAACCTGTACATCCCTGGGCACTACGGGGACAATTTAGCACGGACAATCCCACCCTAACCTGCACATCCCTGGGCACTATGGGACAATTTAGCACGGCCAATCCCACCCTAACCTGTACATCCCTGGGCACTACGGGGACAATTTAGCACGGACAATCCCACCCTAACCTACACATCCCTGGGCACTATGGGACAATTTAGCACGGACAATCCCACCCTAACCTGTACATCCCTGGGCACTACGGGGACAATTTAGCACGGCCAATCCCACCCTAACCTGCACATCCCTGGGCACTACGGGGACAATTTAGCACGGCCAATCCCACCCTAACCTGCACATCCCTGGGCACTACGGGGACAATTTAGCACGGCCAATCCCACCCTAACCTGTACATCCCTGGGCACTAGGGGACAATTTAGCATGGCCAATCCCACCCTAACCTGCACACCCCTGGGCACTACGGGGACAATTTAGCATGGCCAATCCCACCCTAACCTGCACATCCCTGTGCACTATGGGACAATTTCGCACGGCCAATCCCACCCTAACCTGCACAACCCTGGGCATCACGGGACAATTTAGCACGGCCAATCCCACCCTAACCTGCACATCCCTGGGCACTACGGGACAATTTAGCACGGCCAATCCCACCCTAACCTGCACATCCCTGGGCACTGCGGGGACAATTTAGCACGGCCAATCCCACCCTAACCTGCACATCCCTGGGCACTACGGGACAATTTAGCACAGCCAATCCCACCCTAACCTACACATCCCTGGGCACTACGGGACAATTTAGCACGGCCAATCCCACCCTAACCTGTACATCCCTGGGCACTACGGGGACAATTTAGCACGGCCTATCCCACCCTAACCTACACACCTTGCGACTGTCGGAGGAACCCCACACAGAGGAGGTGGGATTGGAGAGTGTGCAAAAGCACACATACCCGGGTTGGGGGTGGGATCGAACCCGGGTCCCTGGTGCCGTGAGGCAGCAGCGCTGACACCTGAGATACCGTGCCACCCGCCCCCCCCATTTGGAGGTGGTACAACACTGGGTTCGGGTGTGTCTCTCCCCCCTCCCCCTGCCCGCCCCCACTTGGCGACGCGTTGTTGTTGGTCCACTCTCCGACTCACTGACCCTCTGTATCCCCAATGCTTCTCTCCCCGTTACCCCATCCCCCTTCCTCTCCGTTCTCCCCCTCCCCCTGTTCTGTTTCCCCCGACCCCCCCCCTCCCCCCTCAAGGCGAGTGTCAGCACGGTGCTGAGCGAGTTTGACTCCATCTTGGCCGAGCAGCGGGAGATCAGCAACGAGACGGAGCTGAAGGCCTGGTGGGACGGTCGCACCTCTCTGGACCGCCGCATGCGGGTAGGTTCGGGGCTGGGCTTGGGGGGGTGGGGCGCATTGTGTGTGGGGGAAAAAATCCCCCCCCTCCATTGGCGCTGAGCGGGTTGGGGTCCTCCTCAGTTTGCCATTGGCAGCTCGGTCGTCCGTCGCGATGCCGTCGCCCGTCACCTCAGAATGGGGGGAGCAGACATGGAGGGTGTCAGCCAATCACATGTCCTCCAATATAGACCCCACCCCCCAAAAAAAAAACCCCCTCAGACGGCCGGTTCGTGTTGTCCAACCCCCACCCCAACCGAATTCGGAATGGGCGGTTCCCTCGCGGGACAGCGTTGGGGATTCTGGGCCCAGACTGGATGGGCAGAGCGGTCTGCGAGCGCGTCGCGGGCTGTGCACTCTCCCGCCCTCCCATCCCGGACTCAGGGTGGGGGGGGTGGGGCAAACCCGTCTCCCCCCCCCCCCCCCCCCCCAACTCCCCACCGGGTCCTTCGACTCACTGCTGTCCCAACCCCACCCCCTCGAGGGAGATCCACCCCAGCCCGGAAGCTGAACGCCTCCGTCACAGGACCAGCATCCCCTTGTGAGGCCCTTCCCTCCTTCGCTCCCCCTCTTTCCCCCCCCCCCCACCCCTTCCCCCCACTCACCTCTCTGCCCCCTTCTTCCTCCTCCCTGGTCCCCACCCCCCTCCTTCCAGTCTGGAGGGAGAGCAGGACCGTACACAGCCCTCCATTTGTGCTCTGTGTTCAACATCTCCACCCCTCACTGTCTCTCTTCCCTACCCCCCCTCCAATCTCTCTGTCTCTCTCTCTCTCTGTCTCTCTCTCTCTCTCTGTCTCTCTCTCTCTCTGTCTCTCTCTCTCTCTCTCTCTCTCTCTCTCTCCCCCCCCCCCCCCCCACCCCTACTCTCTCTCTCTCTCTCGCTCCACCCCCCCTCCCCCCTTTCCCCTACACTCTCTCTCTCCCCCCATTCCCTGCAGGAGTTGGTGGAGTCGCTGGAGAGGGATGTGCTGGGTTGCTGGAAGGGTCTGCTCCTGACTGCCCCACCGGACCCCCAGCTGGACGTGGAGGCGGCTGCTGTCTGTGATCTCCTGGGGGGGCCCCGAGACTCGGACCAGGAGCTGCTGAAGGTACCCAGCGGGGAGGCTGGGAGCAAGGGGGTTATAGGTCAACCTGAGGAGGATGTAGGGGTCACGGCTTCTTCCTCCGGGAGACAGGGTGGGGGCTCTGTACTCTCACTGAGGTTAAAGGGGGGGGTGTGTGTGTGGGTGTGGTTTGGGGGGGGGTGTGTTACTGTCAGTGATGTTGAAGGGGGTGTGTGTTACTGTCACTGATGTTGAAGGGTGCGTGTGCGCGCGGGGCTGTGTTTGGGCGCGGGGTGGGTGCGCGCGGGGCTGTGCTTGGGCGCGGGGGTGGGTGCGGGCACGGGGGTGGGTGCACGCGGGGCTGTGCTTGGGCACGGGGGTGGATGCGCGCGGGGCTGTGTTTGGGCGCGGGGCTGTGTTTGGGCGCGCGGTGGGAGAGTCGAGTCCTGGGCTGACTGTTGTGAACGGGTTGTTACACTCCTGATCTCTTCCCGACCCCTCACCCCCGACCTGTGTTTCCGGCCAGGCCATGCTGGGAGCCTCCTCGGTGCTGAGTGACTCGGATGTCCAGTCCCTCGCTGACCGGCTGGGTGGGGCCAAAGGTCAGAAGGTGCTGCCTCGTCTCCAGGCCGCTGTGCACGCGCTGCGGTGTCTCCCCACTGACCCACCCAGGACATGCTCCTCTCAACTCGTGCTCATTCTGGACAAGGTAACAGGAGCAGGGGGAGGGAGGGCTGTGTGTGTCTCTGTGTGTCTCTGTGTGTGTGTACGGCTCCCGCCTCCTGACACCATGTTCCCCTCGCTGCCGCCATTGCGCGCTGCTGCTCTGATTAACTGCATCCCTTACCGCAGCTGGGCACAGGTAGGTTAGTCCGAAGGGTGTGTTTCCGTGCTGTGCCGGACGTGGGGCGCGAAACGCGGACCCAGTCTTGGAGTGACAGAGCGGTCTCGATGAGGGCCTGCTATCCCATCCGCCTCCTACCCTCGAGTGGGCATGTGGCGCAGCATCCCAGACCCCTGCCCCTGGATGGTGAGTGGGCAGGACTGAGGTATCCGTTTTCCCACTCTGACCTCCCTTAAAAGGAAGCCCACGGTGCGGAGCGCCAAACCGGTTTCCACAGACGGAGGAAGCAGCCGTTCCTGTGTTGGGGCGAAACCCTGGAGGGCTCTCCCTGAAGGGCTCTACTTGGCTGACCAGGGGCTGGTTGAGAAATGGCAACCACCTCCCTGAGGGGGTAATCTCTCTGCCCATGCCCATCTGAAATGGGGGTGGGAGTGGGAGGTTCAGGTGTCGGGGTTAGGGAGATGTCTCCCACCACCTCCCTGTCTCTGTGTGAGAGTGAGACACCCCATATGCCAGTGACCGTCTGTCTGTGTGTGTGTGTCTCTCTCTCTCTTGCTCGGTGTGTGTCTGTCTCTCCATCGCGCTCGGTCTGTCTATCTCCCCCTCGCGCTCTGTCCGTCTGTCTCCGTCGCACTCTCCCCCTCGCCCGCGCTGGCTCGGTCGGTCTCTCCCCCTCGCGCGCCCTGGCTCGGTCGGTCTCTCCCCCTCGCGCGCCCTGGCTCGGTCGGTCTCTCCCCCTCGCGCGCCCTGGCTCGGTCGGTCTCTCCCCCCCTCGCGCGCCCTGGCTCGGTCGGTCTCTCCCCCTCGCGCGCCCTGGCTCGGTCGGTCTCTCCCCCCCTGCGCGCGCCGGCTCGGTCGGTCTCTCCCCGTCGCGCGCGCCGGCCGGCTCGGTCGGTCTCTCCCCGTCGCGCGCGCCGGCCGGCTCGGTCGGTCTCTCCCCGTCGCGCGCGCCGGCCGGCTCGGTCGGTCTCTCCCCGTCGCGCGCGCCGGCCGGCTCGGTCGGTCTCTCCCCGTCGCGCGTGCCGGCCGGCTCGGTCGGTCTCTCCCCGTCGCGCGCGCCGGCCGGCTCGGTCGGTCTCTCCCCGTCGCGCGCGCGCCGGCCGGCTCGGTCGGTCTCTCCCCGTCGCGCGCGCCGGCCGGCTCGGTCGGTCTCTCCCCGTCGCGCGCGCCGGCCGGCTCGGTCGGTCTCTCCCCGTCGCGCGCGCCGGCCGGCTCGGTCGGTCTCTCCCCGTCGCGCGCGCCGGCCGGCTCGGTCGGTCTCTCCCCGTCGCGCGCGCCGGCCGGCTCGGTCGGTCTCTCCCCGTCGCGCGCGCCGGCCGGCTCGGTCGGTCTCTCCCCGTCGCGCGCGCCGGCCGGCTCGGTCGGTCTCTCCCCGTCGCGCGCGCCGGCCGGCTCGGTCGGTCTCTCCCCGTCGCGCGCGCCGGCCGGCTCGGTCGGTCTCTCCCCGTCGCGCGCGCCGGCCGGCTCGGTCGGTCTCTCCCCGTCGCGCGCGCCGGCCGGCTCGGTCGGTCTCTCCCCGTCGCGCGCGCCGGCCGGCTCGGTCGGTCTCTCCCCGTCGCGCGCGCCGGCCGGCTCGGTCGGTCTCTCCCCGTCGCGCGCGCCGGCCGGCTCGGTCGGTCTCTCCCCGTCGCGCGCGCCGGCCGGCTCGGTCGGTCTCTCCCCGTCGCGCGCGCCGGCCGGCTCGGTCGGTCTCTCCCCGTCGCGCGCGCCGGCCGGCTCGGTCGGTCTCTCCCCGTCGCGCGCGCCGGCCGGCTCGGTCGGTCTCTCCCCGTCGCGCGCGCCGGCCGGCTCGGTCGGTCTCTCCCCGTCGCGCGCGCCGGCCGGCTCGGTCGGTCTCTCCCCGTCGCGCGCGCCGGCCGGCTCGGTCGGTCTCTCCCCGTCGCGCGCGCCGGCCGGCTCGGTCGGTCTGTCTGACTCTCTCTCGGTCTCAGTCTCCCGTTGATGAGGAGTTTCTCTCGTTCCCCCTGCAGCACCTACAGCGGCTGCCCTGGGAGAGTATCCCCACGCTCCGGGCTCATCGGGTGTCCAGGCTGCCTTCCTTCCAGTTCCTGCTCGCGTATGTAGCTGCCAGCACGGTGAGTGTCTGCCCCTGTCAGTGCCCCGGGGAGGGGTGGGGAGAGGAGGGTCCTCCCTGACTGACAGCGTGACCACATTGTCCCTCACTCCCTGGGGCAGACCCTCCCACACCGACACACGGTCTCCCTTTCCCAGAACCACCTGCAACGCTCTCTGAAATTGAGCTTGGGTTCATTCAGTTGTAATCTCTAATATTGTACCCACTGTCTCCCTCACCCGCTCTCACTCTTTTTCTCTCTCTCTCTCTCTCTCCCCTCTCTCTCTCCCCCCCTCTCTCTCTCTCTATCCACCCCGTCTCCCTCTCTCCCCTCCCCTCGCTCCCCCCTGCAGTTACAGCTGAGGTCGGTGCTGACCGAGGGGCTGAACCCCAGCAGTGTGTACTACGTGTTAAATCCCCAGGGGAACCTGCCCAACACAGAGAAGACCTTCAAGGACTGGTTTCGCAGGTCAGTGGGGAGCGGGGGGTGGGGAGGGACGGGCTGTGGGGGTGGTCTCAGGGAGGTAACAGGGGTATGTAGTGGGGATGGGGGAGGTTACGGGGTGCAGTGAGCTCGGGGTAAGACCAACCTCCCCCTCCCGACGGCTCTAACCTGTTCCTCCCCACTCTCGTTTCCAGGAGGCCGGGCTGGGAGGGAGTGGTCGGACGCGGTCCCAGCGAGGGCAAGCTGAAATCCGTGCTGTGCAACAGAGACCTGTACCTGTGAGTGGCTGGGGGTGGGGGTGAATCAGCGCGTCTTCGAGTGGGGAGGGTGTCTGTGTGAGTGTGCGCGCGCGCGGAGAGGTGGTGGGAATGGGGTGCACGCACAGATTATCGAGCCTATCAACTCTTCCAGACTGTCTCCGCCGACCTGTGCCTCCCAGGGTGCACACAGCAGCCCCCTCCTCCCCTCCCTCCCCATGCGATCGTCACCTCTCCACCCCGTCACACGCAGCAGCAGTGGGTACCGTCTACAAAACACACCACGGAAATTTATCTAATCTTCGCCCCCTTGACCTTCATTTGCAGTCCTGTCACTGAATCCCTCTTCTCTCTATCCCCTCTTTTCCCCCCCCACTATCAACATCCTGGGGGTTACCGTCTTCAACGAGAGAGAGAGAGAATCTAACCATCGCCCCCTTGACGTTCAATGGCGTTACCGTCACTGAATCCCCCTCCCCCCCACTATCAACATCCTGGGGGTTCCCATTGAGCAGAAACTGAACTGGGACCCAGCCCCATATCAATCCTGTGGCTCCAGGAGCAGGTCAGAGGCTGGGAATCCTGCAGCGAGTCACTCCCCTCCTCCCTCCCTCCCCCCAAAACCTGTCCCACCATCGACAAGACACGGGTCAGGAGGGTGAGGGAACACTCCCCACTTGCCCGGACGGGGGGGCTGGCTCCTATACACACTTGAGAAGCTTGATACCGCCTGGGGGGGAGGGATTAGAGAGCATCCCTCGCTCGATTGTCATTCTCTACCCCCACCTTCGACACTCCCTCCCCCTTCCTCTGACACACAAGGTGCAGTGGCAATGCTCCTCAAACTGATCAGCTTTGCGTCCCCGTCACCTCGCGTCTAACCCAGAGGCTCGTAGACCTCTGTACCGTACAGATCCCGGAGCCATCCTGAAAGCAAAGTTCTCCCCGTCCTTTGATCCAAAAATCACTTATCTCCTTGAAAGCTTTGCTGAGCTGCTTTCCCTGGGTGACTCACGTTCCTGTCCAAAACAGCAGGAGGCGCTCTCGGTGCACTTTAAACAGCTGAGCTTTCTCGGGGGGTGTGTGTGTGTGGGTGGGGTGGGGGTGTTGGGGGAATGCGTGAGGGGATTGGAGTAGTTTTCCTCTCTGTCTGCGTCTCTCGCGCTCCCTCCACTCACCGTGGGCATGACGACGACGACCTGTGTTCACGGCTCCCGGTCTTGCCACTTTGTCCGACCCCTGTGCCACCACCTCCTCCCTTGATGAGGGCAGAGCGGTGGATGGAGTCCAGATCAGAGTGGCGCTGGGAAAGCGCGGCAGGTCAGGCAGCATCCGAGGAACAGGAGAGTCGACACTTCGGGCAAAAGCCCTTCATCAGGAATCTCTATGGAGTTCAGTAAGGCGTTCGACAAGGTTCCCTATGGGAGACTGATTAGCAAGGTTAGGTCTCAGGGAATACAGGGAGAACTAGCCACATGGAGACAGAACTGGCTCAAAGGTAGAAGACAGAGGGTGGTGGTGGAGGGTTGTTTTTCAGACTGGGCGCCTGTGACCAGGGGAGTGCCACAAGGATCGGTGCTGGGCCCCTCTACTTTTTGTCATTTACATAAATGATTTGGATGCGAGCATAAGAGGTACAGTTAGTAGGTTTGCAGATGACCCCAGAATTGGAGGGTGTAGTGGGACAGCGAAGAGGGTTACCTCAGATTACAACAGGATCTGGACCAGATGGGCCGAAGGGCTGAGAAGTGGCAGATGGAGTTTAATTCAGATAAATGCGAGGGGCTGCATTTTGGGAAAGCGAATCTGAGCGGGACTTATCCACTTAATGGTAAGGTCCTGGGGGAGTGTTGGTGAACACAGAGACCTCAGAGTGCAGGGTCATAGCTCCTTGAAAGTGGAGTCGCAGGTGGATAGGATAGTGAAGGAGGGGTTTGGTATGCTTCCCTTTGTTGGTCAGAGTATTGAGTACAGGAGTTGGGGGGGGGGTCACGTTGCGGCTGTACAGGACATTGGTTAGGGGGCCCCTGTTGGAATATTGTGTTCAATCCCGGTCTCCCTGCTACAGGAAGGATGTTGTGGGAGGGTTCGGAAAAGATGGACAAGGATGTTGGAGGGTTTGAGCTACAGGGAGAGGCTGGACAGGCTGGGGCTGTTTTCCCTGGAGCGTCGGAGGCTGAGGGGTGACCTTATAGAGGTTTATAACATCACGAGGGTGGGGGGTAAATAGACAAGGTCTTTTCCCCCCTGGGGTGGGGGAGTCCAGAACTAGAGGGGGGGTAGGTTTAAGGTGAGAGGGGGGAAAGGGACCCGAGGGGCAACTTTTTCCCCCCAGAGGGTGGTGCGTGTGTGGGAGGAGCTGCCAGAGGAAGTGGGTGGGGGCTGGTACAATGACAGCATTTAAAAGGTGGATGGGGGGACAGGAACAGGAAGGGTTTAGAGGGAGATGGGGCCAAGTGCTGGGGGGATGGGGACTGGGTTAGGTTAGGGATATCAGGGTCAGCACGGACGGGTCGGGCCGAAGGGCATGTTTCTGTGCTGTACGTCTCTGTGAGTCGATCCCTCTCTTGAGAATCCAATTCTTGTGTCTCTTTCTGCCCCTCCCCTGAGTGCTGACCCCCCCTCTCTGCCCCTCCCCTGAGTGCTGACCCCCCCCCTCTCTGCCCCTCCCCTGAGTGCTGACCCCCCCTCTCTCTCCCTCCCTCCCACAGGTACGCTGGGCACGGTGCTGGGGTGCGGTTCCTGGAGGGCCAGGAGGTACAGAAGTTGAGTTGCCGGGCCGCCTCGTTACTGCTGGGCTGCAGCAGTGCTGCTCTGGCCCTGCGGGGGGATCTCGAGGGGGTGGGCATCCTCCTCAAGTACATGATGGCCGGCTGGTGAGTGTCTCACCCCCCCCCACGGCGCACGGGCTGGGGGAGGGGGGACAGCAATCGTTCTCCCCCTCACTCTCTCTCCTCTCTCTCTCTCTGCCTTGTGCACACGCGCTGTCACTGTGTCCCCTACCCTCTCTCTCCCCACCCCCCACCCCCGCTCACTGTCCCCTGCCCTCTCTGTCCCCCCCACCCCCCTCACTGTCCCCTGCCCTCTCCCCCCCCACCCCCCTCACTGTCCCCTGCCCTCTCCCCCCCCCACCCCCCTCACTGTCCCCTGCCCTCTCTGTCCCCCCCACCCCCCTCACTGTCCCCTGCCCTCTCCCCCCCCACCCCCGCTCACTGTCCCCTGCCCTCTCTGTCCCCCCCACCCCCCTCACTGTCCCCTACCCTCTCTGTCCCCCCCACCCTCATTCACTGTGCCCTGCCCTCTCTGTTCCCCCCCCACTCTCTGCGCCCTGCTCTCTCTCTCTCTCTCTGCGCCCCGCTCTCTCTCTCTGCGCCCCGCTCTCTCTCTCTGCGCCCCGCTCCCTCTCTCTGCGCCCCGCTCCCTCTCTCTGCGCCCCGCTCTCTGTCTCTGCGCCCCGCTCTCTGTCTCTGCGCCCCGCTCCCTGTCTCTGCGCCCCGCTCCCTGTCTCTGCGCCCCGCTCCCTGTCTCTGCGCCCCGCTCCCTGTCTCTGCGCCCCGCTCCCTGTCTCTGCGCCCCGCTCCCTGTCTCTGCGCCCCGCTCCCTGTCTCTGCGCCCCGCTCCCTGTCTCTGCGCCCCGCTCCCTGTCTCTGCGCCCCGCTCCCTGTCTCTGCGCCCCGCTCCCTGTCTCTGCGCCCCGCTCCCTGTCTCTGCGCCCCGCTCCCTGTCTCTGCGCCCCGCTCCCTGTCTCTGCGCCCCGCTCCCTGTCTCTGCGCCCCGCTCCCTGTCTCTGCGCCCCGCTCCCTGTCTCTGCGCCCCGCTCCCTGTCTCTGCGCCCCGCTCCCTGTCTCTGCGCCCCGCTCCCTGTCTCTGCGCCCCGCTCCCTGTCTCTGCGCCCCGCTCCCTGTCTCTGCGCCCCGCTCCCTGTCTCTGCGCCCCGCTCCCTGTCTCTGCGCCCCGCTCCCTGTCTCTGCGCCCCGCTCCCTGTCTCTGCGCCCCGCTCCCTGTCTCTGCGCCCCGCTCCCTGTCTCTGCGCCCCGCTCCCTGTCTCTGTGCCCCGCTCCCTGTCTCTGTGCCCCGCTCCCTGTCTCTGTGCCCCGCTCCCTGTCTCTGTGCCCCGCTCCCTGTCTCTGTGCCCCGCTCCCTGTCTCTGTGCCCCGCTCCCTGTCTCTGTGCCCCGCTCCCTGTCTCTGTGCCCCGCTCCCTGTCTCTGTGCCCCGCTCCCTGTCTCTGTGCCCCGCTCCCTGTCTCTGTGCCCCGCTCCCTGTCTCTGTGCCCCGCTCCCTGTCTCTGTGCCCCGCTCCCTGTCTCTGTGCCCCGCTCCCTGTCTCTGTGCCCCGCTCCCTGTCTCTGTGCCCCGCTCCCTGTCTCTGTGCCCCGCTCCCTGTCTCTGTGCCCCGCTCCCTGTCTCTGTGCCCCGCTCCCTGTCTCTGTGCCCCGCTCCCTGTCTCTGTGCCCCGCTCCCTGTCTCTGTGCCCCGCTCCCTGTCTCTGTGCCCCGCTCCCTGTCTCTGTGCCCCGCTCCCTGTCTCTGTGCCCCGCTCCCTGTCTCTGTGCCCCGCTCCCTGTCTCTGTGCCCCGCTCCCTGTCTCTGTGCCCCGCTCCCTGTCTCTGTGCCCCGCTCCCTGTCTCTGTGCCCCGCTCCCTGTCTCTGTGCCCCGCTCCCTGTCTCTGTGCCCCGCTCTGTCTCTGCGCCCCGCTCTCTCTCTCTGCGCCCCGCTCTCTCTCTCTGCGCCCCGCTCTCTCTCTCTGCGCCCCGCTCTCTCTCTCTGCGCCCCGCTCCCTGTCTCTGCGCCCCGCTCCCTGTCTCTGCGCCCCGCTCCCTGTCTCTGCGCCCCGCTCCCTGTCTCTGCGCCCCGCTCCCTGTCTCTGCGCCCCGCTCCCTGTCTCTGCGCCCCGCTCCCTGTCTCTGCGCCCCGCTCCCTGTCTCTGCGCCCCGCTCCCTGTCTCTGTGCCCCGCTCCCTGTCTCTGCGCCCCGCTCCCTGTCTCTGCGCCCCGCTCCCTGTCTCTGCGCCCCGCTCCCTGTCTCTGCGCCCCGCTCCCTGTCTCTGCGCCCCGCTCCCTGTCTCTGCGCCCCGCTCCCTGTCTCTGCGCCCCGCTCCCTGTCTCTGCGCCCCGCTCCCTGTCTCTGCGCCCCGCTCCCTGTCTCTGCGCCCCGCTCCCTCTCTCTGCGCCCCGCTCCCTCTCTCTGCGCCCCGCTCCCTCTCTCTGCGCCCCGCTCCCTCTCTCTGCGCCCCGCTCCCTCTCTCTGTGCCCCGCTCCCTCTCTCTGCGCCCCGCTCTCTCTCTCTGCGCCCCGCTCTCTCTCTCTGCGCCCCGCTCTCTCTCTCTGCGCCCCGCTCTCTCTCTCTGCGCCCCGCTCTCTCTCTCTGCGCCCCGCTCTCTCTCTCTGCGCCCCGCTCTCTCTCTCTGCGCCCCGCTCTCTCTCTCTGCGCCCCGCTCACTCTCTCTGCGCCCCGCTCTCTCTCTCTGCGCCCCGCTCCCTGTCTCTGCGCCCCGCTCCCTGTCTCTGCGCCCCGCTCTCTCTCTCTGCGCCCCGCTCTCTCTCTCTGCGCCCCGCTCTCTCTCTCTGCGCCCCGCTCCCTCTCTCTGCGCCCCGCTCCCTCTCTCTGCGCCCCGCTCTCTCTCTCTGCGCCCCGCTCCCTGTCTCTGCGCCCCGCTCTCTCTCTCTGCGCCCCGCTCTCTCTCTCTGCGCCCCGCTCCCTGTCTCTGCGCCCCGCTCCCTGTCTCTGCGCCCCGCTCTCTCTCTCTGCGCCCCGCTCCCTCTCTCTGCGCCCCGCTCCCTCTCTCTGCGCCCCGCTCCCTCTCTCTGCGCCCCGCTCCCTCTCTCTGCGCCCCGCTCCCTCTCTCTGCGCCCCGCTCCCTCTCTCTGCGCCCCGCTCCCTCTCTCTGCGCCCCGCTCCCTCTCTCTGCGCCCCGCTCCCTCTCTCTGCGCCCCGCTCCCTCTCTCTGCGCCCCGCTCCCTCTCTCTGCGCCCCGCTCCCTGTCTCTGCGCCCCGCTCCCTGTCTCTGCGCCCCGCTCCCTGTCTCTGCGCCCCGCTCCCTGTCTCTGCGCCCCGCTCCCTGTCTCTGCGCCCCGCTCCCTGTCTCTGCGCCCCGCTCCCTGTCTCTGTGCCCCGCTCCCTCTCTCTGTGCCCCGCTCTCTCTCTCTGCGCCCCGCTCCCTGTCTCTGCGCCCCGCTCCCTGTCTCTGCGCCCCGCTCCCTGCCCCGCTCCCTGTCTCTGCGCCCCGCTCCCTGTCTCTGCGCCCCGCTCCCTGTCTCTGCGCCCCGCTCCCTGTCTCTGCGCCCCGCTCCCTGTCTCTGCGCCCCGCTCCCTGTCTCTGCGCCCCGCTCCCTGTCTCTGCGCCCCGCTCCCTGTCTCTGCGCCCCGCTCCCTGTCTCTGCGCCCCGCTCCCTGTCTCTGCGCCCCGCTCCCTGTCTCTGCGCCCCGCTCCCTGTCTCTGCGCCCCGCTCCCTGTCTCTGCGCCCCGCTCCCTGTCTCTGCGCCCCGCTCCCTGTCTCTGCGCCCCGCTCCCTGTCTCTGCGCCCCGCTCCCTGTCTCTGCGCCCCGCTCCCTGTCTCTGCGCCCCGCTCCCTGTCTCTGCGCCCCGCTCCCTGTCTCTGCGCCCCGCTCCCTCTCTCTGCGCCCCGCTCCCTCTCTCTGCGCCCCGCTCCCTCTCTCTGCGCCCCGCTCCCTCTCTCTGCGCCCCGCTCCCTCTCTCTGCGCCCCGCTCCCTCTCTCTGCGCCCCGCTCCCTCTCTCTGCGCCCCGCTCCCTCTCTCTGCGCCCCGCTCCCTCTCTCTGCGCCCCGCTCCCTCTCTCTGCGCCCCGCTCCCTCTCTCTGCGCCCCGCTCCCTCTCTCTGCGCCCCGCTCCCTCTCTCTGCGCCCCGCTCCCTCTCTCTGCGCCCCGCTCCCTCTCTCTGCGCCCCGCTCTCTCTCTCTGCGCCCCGCTCTCTCTCTCTGCGCCCCGCTCTCTCTCTCTGCGCCCCGCTCTCTCTCTCTGCGCCCCGCTCTCTCTCTCTGCGCCCCGCTCTCTCTCTCTGCGCCCCGCTCTCTCTCTCTGCGCCCCGCTCTCTCTCTCTGCGCCCCGCTCTCTCTCTCTGCGCCCCGCTCTCTCTCTCTGCGCCCCGCTCTCTCTCTCTGCGCCCCGCTCTCTCTCTCTGCGCCCCGCTCTCTCTCTCTGCGCCCCGCTCTCTCTCTCTGCGCCCCGCTCTCTCTCTCTGCGCCCCGCTCTCTCTCTCTGCGCCCCGCTCTCTCTCTCTGCGCCCCGCTCTCTCTCTCTGCGCCCCGCTCTCTCTCTCTGCGCCCCGCTCCCTGTCTCTGCGCCCCGCTCCCTGTCTCTGCGCCCCGCTCCCTGTCTCTGCGCCCCGCTCCCTGTCTCTGCGCCCCGCTCTCTGTCTCTGCGCCCCGCTCCCTGTCTCTGCGCCCCGCTCCCTGTCTCTGCGCCCCGCTCCCTGTCTCTGCGCCCCGCTCCCTGTCTCTGCGCCCCGCTCCCTGTCTCTGCGCCCCGCTCCCTGTCTCTGCGCCCCGCTCTCTCTCTCTGCGCCCCGCTCTCTCTCTCTGCGCCCCGCTCCCTGTCTCTGCGCCCCGCTCCCTGTCTCTGCGCCCCGCTCCCTGTCTCTGCGCCCCGCTCCCTGTCTCTGCGCCCCGCTCCCTGTCTCTGCGCCCCGCTCCCTGTCTCTGCGCCCCGCTCCCTGTCTCTGCGCCCCGCTCCCTGTCTCTGCGCCCCGCTCCCTGTCTCTGCGCCCCGCTCCCTGTCTCTGCGCCCCGCTCCCTGTCTCTGCGCCCCGCTCCCTGTCTCTGCGCCCCGCTCCCTGTCTCTGCGCCCCGCTCCCTGTCTCTGCGCCCCGCTCCCTGTCTCTGCGCCCCGCTCCCTGTCTCTGCGCCCCGCTCCCTCTCTCTGCGCCCCGCTCCCTCTCTCTGCGCCCCGCTCCCTCTCTCTGCGCCCCGCTCTCTCTCTCTGCGCCCCGCTCCCTCTCTCTGCGCCCCGCTCTCTCTCTCTGCGCCCCGCTCTCTGTCTCTGCGCCCCGCTCTCTGTCTCTGCGCCCCGCTCTCTGTCTCTGCGCCCCGCTCCCTCTCTCTGCGCCCCGCTCCCTCTCTCTGCGCCCCGCTCCCTCTCTCTGCGCCCCGCTCCCTGTCTCTGCGCCCCGCTCCCTGTCTCTGCGCCCCGCTCCCTGTCTCTGCGCCCCGCTCCCTGTCTCTGCGCCCCGCTCCCTGTCTCTGCGCCCCGCTCCCTGTCTCTGCGCCCCGCTCCCTGTCTCTGCGCCCCGCTCTCTCTCTCTGCGCCCCGCTCTCTCTCTCTGCGCCCCGCTCTCTCTCTCTGCGCCCCGCTCTCTCTCTCTGCGCCCCGCTCTCTCTCTCTGCGCCCCGCTCTCTCTCTCTGCGCCCCGCTCTCTCTCTCTGCGCCCCGCTCTCTCTCTCTGCGCCCCGCTCTCTCTCTCTGCGCCCCGCTCTCTCTCTCTGCGCCCCGCTCTCTCTCTCTGCGCCCCGCTCTCTCTCTCTGCGCCCCGCTCTCTCTCTCTGCGCCCCGCTCTCTCTCTCTGCGCCCCGCTCCCTGTCTCTGCGCCCCGCTCCCTGTCTCTGCGCCCCGCTCTCTCTCTCTGCGCCCCGCTCCCTGTCTCTGCGCCCCGCTCCCTGTCTCTGCGCCCCGCTCTCTCTCTCTGCGCCCCGCTCTCTCTCTCTGCGCCCCGCTCTCTCTCTCTGTGCCCCGCTCCCTGTCTCTGCGCCCCGCTCTCTCTCTCTGCGCCCCGCTCCCTGTCTCTGCGCCCCGCTCTCTCTCTCTGCGCCCCGCTCTCTCTCTCTGCGCCCCGCTCTCTCTCTCTGCGCCCCGCTCTCTCTCTCTGCGCCCCGCTCCCTGTCTCTGCGCCCCGCTCCCTGTCTCTGCGCCCCGCTCCCTGTCTCTGCGCCCCGCTCCCTGTCTCTGCGCCCCGCTCCCTGTCTCTGCGCCCCGCTCCCTGTCTCTGCGCCCCGCTCCCTGTCTCTGCGCCCCGCTCCCTGTCTCTGCGCCCCGCTCCCTGTCTCTGCGCCCCGCTCCCTGTCTCTGCGCCCCGCTCCCTGTCTCTGCGCCCCGCTCTCTCTCTCTGCGCCCCGCTCTCTCTCTCTGCGCCCCGCTCTCTCTCTCTGCGCCCCGCTCTCTCTCTCTGCGCCCCGCTCTCTCTCTCTGCGCCCCGCTCTCTCTCTCTGCGCCCCGCTCTCTCTCTCTGCGCCCCGCTCTCTCTCTCTGCGCCCCGCTCCCTGTCTCTGCGCCCCGCTCCCTGTCTCTGCGCCCCGCTCTCTCTCTCTGCGCCCCGCTCCCTGTCTCTGCGCCCCGCTCTCTCTCTCTGCGCCCCGCTCTCTCTCTCTGCGCCCCGCTCCCTGTCTCTGCGCCCCGCTCTCTCTCTCTGCGCCCCGCTCCCTGTCTCTGCGCCCCGCTCTCTCTCTCTGCGCCCCGCTCTCTCTCTCTGCGCCCCGCTCCCTGTCTCTGCGCCCCGCTCCCTGTCTCTGCGCCCCGCTCCCTGTCTCTGCGCCCCGCTCCCTGTCTCTGCGCCCCGCTCCCTCTCTCTGCGCCCCGCTCTCTCTCTCTGCGCCCCGCTCTCTCTCTCTGCGCCCCGCTCCCTGTCTCTGCGCCCCGCTCCCTGTCTCTGCGCCCCGCTCCCTGTCTCTGCGCCCCGCTCCCTGTCTCTGCGCCCCGCTCCCTGTCTCTGCGCCCCGCTCTCTCTCTCTGCGCCCCGCTCCCTGTCTCTGCGCCCCGCTCCCTGTCTCTGCGCCCCGCTCCCTGTCTCTGCGCCCCGCTCCCTGTCTCTGCGCCCCGCTCCCTGTCTCTGCGCCCCGCTCTCTCTCTCTGCGCCCCGCTCTCTCTCTCTGCGCCCCGCTCTCTCTCTCTGCGCCCCGCTCTCTCTCTCTGCGCCCCGCTCTCTCTCTCTGCGCCCCGCGCTCTCTCTCTGCGCCCCGCGCTCTCTCTCTGCGCCCCGCTCTCTCTCTCTGCGCCCCGCTCTCTGTCTCTGCGCCCCGCTCTCTGTCTCTGCGCCCCGCTCCCTGTCTCTGCGCCCCGCTCCCTGTCTCTGCGCCCCGCTCTCTCTCTCTCTGCGCCCCGCTCTCTCTCTCTGCGCCCCGCTCTCTCTCTCTGCGCCCCGCTCTCTCTCTCTGCGCCCCGCTCCCTGTCTCTGCGCCCCGCTCCCTGTCTCTGCGCCCCGCTCCCTGTCTCTGCGCCCCGCTCCCTGTCTCTGCGCCCCGCTCCCTGTCTCTGCGCCCCGCTCCCTGTCTCTGCGCCCCGCTCCCTGTCTCTGCGCCCCGCTCCCTGTCTCTGCGCCCCGCTCCCTGTCTCTGCGCCCCGCTCCCTGTCTCTGCGCCCCGCTCCCTGTCTCTGCGCCCCGCTCCCTGTCTCTGCGCCCCGCTCCCTGTCTCTGCGCCCCGCTCCCTGTCTCTGCGCCCCGCTCCCTGTCTCTGCGCCCCGCTCCCTGTCTCTGCGCCCCGCTCCCTCTCTCTGCGCCCCGCTCCCTCTCTCTGCGCCCCGCTCCCTCTCTCTGCGCCCCGCTCCCTCTCTCTGCGCCCCGCTCCCTCTCTCTGCGCCCCGCTCCCTCTCTCTGCGCCCCGCTCTCTCTCTCTGCGCCCCGCTCCCTGTCTCTGCGCCCCGCTCCCTGTCTCTGCGCCCCGCTCCCTGTCTCTGCGCCCCGCTCTCTCTCTCTGCGCCCCGCTCTCTCTCTCTGCGCCCCGCTCCCTGTCTCTGCGCCCCGCTCCCTGTCTCTGCGCCCCGCTCCCTGTCTCTGCGCCCCGCTCTCTCTCTCTGCGCCCCGCTCTCTCTCTCTGCGCCCCGCTCTCTCTCTCTGCGCCCCGCTCTCTCTCTCTGCGCCCCGCTCTCTCTCTCTGTGCCCCTCTCTCTCTCTCTGCGCCCCGCTCTCTCTCTCTGCGCCCCGCTCCCTGTCTCTGCGCCCCGCTCCCTGTCTCTGCGCCCCGCTCCCTGTCTCTGCGCCCCGCTCCCTGTCTCTGCGCCCCGCTCCCTGTCTCTGCGCCCCGCTCCCTGTCTCTGCGCCCCGCTCCCTCTCTCGGCGCCCCGCTCTCTCTCTCTGCGCCCCGCTCTCTCTCTCTGCGCCCCGCTCTCTCTCTCTGCGCCCCGCTCTCTCTCTCTGCGCCCCGCTCCCTGTCTCTGCGCCCCGCTCCCTGTCTCTGCGCCCCGCTCCCTGTCTCTGCGCCCCGCTCCCTGTCTCTGCGCCCCGCTCCCTGTCTCTGCGCCCCGCTCCCTGTCTCTGCGCCCCGCTCCCTGTCTCTGCGCCCCGCTCCCTGTCTCTGCGCCCCGCTCCCTGTCTCTGCGCCCCGCTCCCTGTCTCTGCGCCCCGCTCCCTGTCTCTGCGCCCCGCTCCCTGTCTCTGCGCCCCGCTCCCTGTCTCTGCGCCCCGCTCCCTGTCTCTGCGCCCCGCTCCCTGTCTCTGCGCCCCGCTCCCTGTCTCTGCGCCCCGCTCCCTCTCTCTGCGCCCCGCTCCCTCTCTCTGCGCCCCGCTCCCTGTCTCTGCGCCCCGCTCCCTGTCTCTGCGCCCCGCTCCCTGTCTCTGCGCCCCGCTCCCTGTCTCTGCGCCCCGCTCCCTGTCTCTGCGCCCCGCTCCCTGTCTCTGCGCCCCGCTCCCTCTCTCTGCGCCCCGCTCTCTCTCTCTGCGCCCCGCTCTCTCTCTCGGCGCCCCGCTCTCTCTCTCTGCGCCCCGCTCTCTCTCTCTGCGCCCCGCTCTCTCTCTCTGCGCCCCGCTCTCTCTCTCTGCGCCCCGCTCTCTCTCTCTGCGCCCCGCTCCCTGTCTCTGCGCCCCGCTCCCTGTCTCTGCGCCCCGCTCCCTGTCTCTGCGCCCCGCTCCCTGTCTCTGCGCCCCGCTCCCTGTCTCTGCGCCCCGCTCCCTGTCTCTGCGCCCCGCTCCCTGTCTCTGCGCCCCGCTCCCTGTCTCTGCGCCCCGCTCCCTGTCTCTGCGCCCCGCTCCCTGTCTCTGCGCCCCGCTCCCTGTCTCTGCGCCCCGCTCCCTGTCTCTGCGCCCCGCTCCCTGTCTCTGCGCCCCGCTCCCTGTCTCTGCGCCCCGCTCCCTGTCTCTGCGCCCCGCTCCCTGTCTCTGCGCCCCGCTCCCTGTCTCTGCGCCCCGCTCCCTGTCTCTGCGCCCCGCTCCCTGTCTCTGCGCCCCGCTCCCTGTCTCTGCGCCCCGCTCCCTGTCTCTGCGCCCCGCTCCCTGTCTCTGCGCCCCGCTCCCTGTCTCTGCGCCCCGCTCCCTGTCTCTGCGCCCCGCTCCCTGTCTCTGCGCCCCGCTCCCTGTCTCTGCGCCCCGCTCCCTCTCTCTGCGCCCCGCTCTCTCTCTCTCTGCGCCCCGCTCTCTCTCTCTGCGCCCCGCTCTCTCTCTCTGCGCCCCGCTCTCTCTCTCTGCGCCCCGCTCTCTCTCTCTGCGCCCCGCTCTCTCTCTCTGCGCCCCGCTCCCTGTCTCTGCGCCCCGCTCTCTCTCTCTGCGCCCCGCTCCCTGTCTCTGCGCCCCGCTCCCTGTCTCTGCGCCCCGCTCCCTGTCTCTGCGCCCCGCTCCCTGTCTCTGCGCCCCGCTCCCTGTCTCTGCGCCCCGCTCCCTGTCTCTGCGCCCCGCTCCCTGTCTCTGCGCCCCGCTCCCTGTCTCTGCGCCCCGCTCCCTGTCTCTGCGCCCCGCTCCCTGTCTCTGCGCCCCGCTCCCTGTCTCTGCGCCCCGCTCTCTCTCTCTGCGCCCCGCTCTCTCTCTCTGCGCCCCGCTCTCTCTCTCTGCGCCCCGCTCCCTGTCTCTGCGCCCCGCTCTCTCTCTCTGCGCCCCGCTCTCTCTCTCTGCGCCCCGCTCCCTGTCTCTGCGCCCCGCTCCCTGTCTCTGCGCCCCGCTCCCTGTCTCTGCGCCCCGCTCCCTGTCTCTGCGCCCCGCTCCCTGTCTCTGCGCCCCGCTCCCTGTCTCTGCGCCCCGCTCCCTGTCTCTGCGCCCCGCTCCCTGTCTCTGCGCCCCGCTCCCTGTCTCTGCGCCCCGCTCTCTCTCTCTGCGCCCCGCTCTCTCTCTCTGCGCCCCGCTCTCTCTCTCTGCGCCCCGCTCTCTCTCTCTGCGCCCCGCTCCCTGTCTCTGCGCCCCGCTCCCTGTCTCTGCGCCCCGCTCCCTGTCTCTGCGCCCCGCTCTCTCTCTCTGCGCCCCGCTCTCTCTCTCTGCGCCCCGCTCTCTGTCTCTGCGCCCCGCTCTCTGTCTCTGCGCCCCGCTCCCTCTCTCTGCGCCCCGCTCCCTCTCTCTGCGCCCCGCTCTCTCTCTCTGCGCCCCGCTCTCTCTCTCTGCGCCCCGCTCTCTCTCTCTGCGCCCCGCTCTCTCTCTCTGCGCCCCGCTCTCTGTCTCTGCGCCCCGCTCTCTGTCTCTGCGCCCCGCTCTCTGTCTCTGCGCCCCGCTCTCTGTCTCTGCGCCCCGCTCTCTGTCTCTGCGCCCCGCTCCCTGTCTCTGCGCCCCGCTCTCTCTCTGCGCCCCGCTCCCTGTCTCTGCGCCCCGCTCCCTGTCTCTGCGCCCCGCTCCCTGTCTCTGCGCCCCGCTCCCTGTCTCTGCGCCCCGCTCCCTGTCTCTGCGCCCCGCTCCCTGTCTCTGCGCCCCGCTCCCTGTCTCTGCGCCCCGCTCCCTGTCTCTGCGCCCCGCTCTCTCTCTCTGCGCCCCGCTCCCTGTCTCTGCGCCCCGCTCTCTGTCTCTGCGCCCCGCTCTCTCTCTCTGCGCCCCGCTCTCTCTCTCTGCGCCCCGCTCTCTCTCTCTGCGCCCCGCTCTCTCTCTCTGCGCCCCGCTCTCTCTCTCTGCGCCCCGCTCTCTCTCTCTGCGCCCCGCTCTCTGTCTCTGCGCCCCGCTCTCTGTCTCTGCGCCCCGCTCTCTCTCTCTGCGCCCCGCTCTCTCTCTCTGCGCCCCGCTCTCTCTCTCTGCGCCCCGCTCTCTCTCTCTGCGCCCCGCTCTCTCTCTCTGCGCCCCGCTCTCTCTCTCTGCGCCCCGCTCTCTCTCTCTGCGCCCCGCTCTCTCTCTCTGCGCCCCGCTCTCTCTCTCTGCGCCCCGCTCTCTGTCTCTGCGCCCCGCTCTCTCTCTCTGCGCCCCGCTCCCTGTCTCTGCGCCCCGCTCCCTGTCTCTGCGCCCCGCTCTCTCTCTCTCTGCGCCCCGCTCTCTCTCTCTGCGCCCCGCTCTCTCTCTCTGCGCCCCGCTCTCTCTCTCTGCGCCCCGCTCTCTCTCTCTGCGCCCCGCTCTCTCTCTCTGCGCCCCGCTCCCTGTCTCTGCGCCCCGCTCCCTGTCTCTGCGCCCCGCTCCCTGTCTCTGCGCCCCGCTCCCTGTCTCTGCGCCCCGCTCCCTGTCTCTGCGCCCCGCTCCCTGTCTCTGCGCCCCGCTCCCTGTCTCTGCGCCCCGCTCCCTGTCTCTGCGCCCCGCTCCCTGTCTCTGCGCCCCGCTCCCTGTCTCTGCGCCCCGCTCCCTGTCTCTGCGCCCCGCTCCCTGTCTCTGCGCCCCGCTCCCTGTCTCTGCGCCCCGCTCCCTGTCTCTGCGCCCCGCTCCCTGTCTCTGCGCCCCGCTCCCTGTCTCTGCGCCCCGCTCCCTGTCTCTGCGCCCCGCTCCCTGTCTCTGCGCCCCGCTCCCTGTCTCTGCGCCCCGCTCCCTGTCTCTGCGCCCCGCTCCCTGTCTCTGCGCCCCGCTCCCTGTCTCTGCGCCCCGCTCTCTCTCTCTGCGCCCCGCTCTCTCTCTCTGCGCCCCGCTCTCTCTCTCTGCGCCCCGCTCCCTGTCTCTGCGCCCCGCTCCCTGTCTCTGCGCCCCGCTCCCTGTCTCTGCGCCCCGCTCCCTGTCTCTGCGCCCCGCTCCCTGTCTCTGCGCCCCGCTCCCTGTCTCTGCGCCCCGCTCCCTGTCTCTGCGCCCCGCTCCCTGTCTCTGCGCCCCGCTCCCTGTCTCTGCGCCCCGCTCCCTGTCTCTGCGCCCCGCTCCCTGTCTCTGCGCCCCGCTCCCTGTCTCTGCGCCCCGCTCCCTGTCTCTGCGCCCCGCTCCCTCTCTCTGCGCCCCGCTCTCTCTCTCTCTGCGCCCCGCTCTCTCTCTCTGCGCCCCGCTCTCTCTCTCTGCGCCCCGCTCTCTCTCTCTGCGCCCCGCTCCCTGTCTCTGCGCCCCGCTCCCTGTCTCTGCGCCCCGCTCTCTCTCTCTGCGCCCCGCTCCCTGTCTCTGCGCCCCGCTCCCTGTCTCTGCGCCCCGCTCCCTGTCTCTGCGCCCCGCTCCCTGTCTCTGCGCCCCGCTCCCTGTCTCTGCGCCCCGCTCCCTGTCTCTGCGCCCCGCTCCCTGTCTCTGCGCCCCGCTCCCTGTCTCTGCGCCCCGCTCCCTGTCTCTGCGCCCCGCTCCCTGTCTCTGCGCCCCGCTCCCTGTCTCTGCGCCCCGCTCTCTCTCTCTGCGCCCCGCTCTCTCTCTCTGCGCCCCGCTCCCTCTCTCTGCGCCCCGCTCTCTCTCTCTGCGCCCCGCTCTCTCTCTCTGCGCCCCGCTCCCTGTCTCTGCGCCCCGCTCCCTGTCTCTGCGCCCCGCTCCCTGTCTCTGCGCCCCGCTCCCTGTCTCTGCGCCCCGCTCTCTCTCTCTGCGCCCCGCTCCCTGTCTCTGCGCCCCGCTCTCTCTCTCTGCGCCCCGCTCTCTCTCTCTGCGCCCCGCTCTCTCTCTCTGCGCCCCGCTCTCTCTCTCTGCGCCCCGCTCCCTGTCTCTGCGCCCCGCTCCCTGTCTCTGCGCCCCGCTCCCTGTCTCTGCGCCCCGCTCCCTGTCTCTGCGCCCCGCTCTCTCTCTCTGCGCCCCGCTCTCTGTCTCTGCGCCCCGCTCTCTGTCTCTGCGCCCCGCTCTCTCTCTGCGCCCCGCTCCCTCTCTCTGCGCCCCGCTCTCTCTCTCTGCGCCCCGCTCTCTCTCTCTGCGCCCCGCTCTCTCTCTCTGCGCCCCGCTCTCTCTCTCTGCGCCCCGCTCTCTCTCTCTGCGCCCCGCTCTCTCTCTCTGCCTTCCGCTCTCTCTCTCTGCCTTCCGCTCTCTGTCTCTGCGCCCCGCTCCCTGTCTCTGCGCCCCGCTCCCTGTCTCTGCGCCCCGCTCCCTGTCTCTGCGCCCCGCTCCCTGTCTCTGCGCCCCGCTCCCTGTCTCTGCGCCCCGCTCCCTGTCTCTGCGCCCCGCTCCCTGTCTCTGCGCCCCGCTCCCTGTCTCTGCGCCCCGCTCCCTGTCTCTGCGCCCCGCTCCCTGTCTCTGCGCCCCGCTCCCTGTCTCTGCGCCCCGCTCCCTGTCTCTGCGCCCCGCTCTCTGTCTCTGCGCCCCGCTCCCTGTCTCTGCGCCCCGCTCCCTGTCTCTGCGCCCCGCTCCCTGTCTCTGCGCCCCGCTCCCTGTCTCTGCGCCCCGCTCCCTGTCTCTGCGCCCCGCTCCCTGTCTCTGCGCCCCGCTCCCTGTCTCTGCGCCCCGCTCCCTGTCTCTGCGCCCCGCTCTCTGTCTCTGCGCCCCGCTCTCTGTCTCTGCGCCCCGCTCTCTGTCTCTGCGCCCCGCTCCCTGTCTCTGCGCCCCGCTCTCTGTCTCTGCGCCCCGCTCCCTGTCTCTGCGCCCCGCTCCCTGTCTCTGCGCCCCGCTCCCTGTCTCTGCGCCCCGCTCCCTGTCTCTGCGCCCCGCTCCCTGTCTCTGCGCCCCGCTCCCTGTCTCTGCGCCCCGCTCCCTGTCTCTGCGCCCCGCTCCCTGTCTCTGCGCCCCGCTCCCTGTCTCTGCGCCCCGCTCCCTGTCTCTGCGCCCCGCTCCCTGTCTCTGCGCCCCGCTCTCTCTCTCTGCGCCCCGCTCTCTCTCTCTGCGCCCCGCTCCCTGTCTCTGCGCCCCGCTCCCTGTCTCTGCGCCCCGCTCCCTGTCTCTGCGCCCCGCTCCCTGTCTCTGCGCCCCGCTCCCTGTCTCTGCGCCCCGCTCCCTGTCTCTGCGCCCCGCTCCCTCTCTCTGCGCCCCGCTCCCTCTCTCTGCGCCCCGCTCCCTCTCTCTGCGCCCCGCTCCCTCTCTCTGCGCCCCGCTCCCTCTCTCTGCGCCCCGCTCCCTCTCTCTGCGCCCCGCTCCCTCTCTCTGCGCCCCGCTCCCTCTCTCTGCGCCCCGCTCCCTCTCTCTGCGCCCCGCTCCCTCTCTCTGCGCCCCGCTCCCTCTCTCTGCGCCCCGCTCCCTCTCTCTGCGCCCCGCTCCCTCTCTCTGCGCCCCGCTCCCTCTCTCTGCGCCCCGCTCCCTCTCTCTGCGCCCCGCTCTCTCTCTCTGCGCCCCGCTCTCTCTCTCTGCGCCCCGCTCTCTCTCTCTGCGCCCCGCTCTCTCTCTCTGCGCCCCGCTCTCTCTCTCTGCGCCCCGCTCTCTCTCTCTGCGCCCCGCTCTCTCTCTCTGCGCCCCGCTCTCTCTCTCTGCGCCCCGCTCTCTCTCTCTGCGCCCCGCTCTCTCTCTCTGCGCCCCGCTCTCTCTCTCTGCGCCCCGCTCTCTCTCTCTGCGCCCCGCTCTCTCTCTCTGCGCCCCGCTCTCTCTCTCTGCGCCCCGCTCTCTCTCTCTGCGCCCCGCTCTCTCTCTCTGCGCCCCGCTCTCTCTCTCTGCGCCCCGCTCTCTCTCTCTGCGCCCCGCTCTCTCTCTCTGCGCCCCGCTCTCTCTCTCTGCGCCCCGCTCCCTGTCTCTGCGCCCCGCTCCCTGTCTCTGCGCCCCGCTCCCTGTCTCTGCGCCCCGCTCCCTGTCTCTGCGCCCCGCTCCCTGTCTCTGCGCCCCGCTCCCTGTCTCTGCGCCCCGCTCCCTGTCTCTGCGCCCCGCTCCCTGTCTCTGCGCCCCGCTCCCTGTCTCTGCGCCCCGCTCCCTGTCTCTGCGCCCCGCTCTCTCTCTCTGCGCCCCGCTCTCTCTCTCTGCGCCCCGCTCCCTGTCTCTGCGCCCCGCTCTCTCTCTCTCTGCGCCCCGCTCCCTGTCTCTGCGCCCCGCTCTCTCTCTCTGCGCCCCGCTCCCTGTCTCTGCGCCCCGCTCTCTCTCTCTGCGCCCCGCTCTCTCTCTCTGCGCCCCGCTCTCTCTCTCTGCGCCCCGCTCTCTCTCTCTGCGCCCCGCTCCCTGTCTCTGCGCCCCGCTCTCTCTCTCTGTGCCCCGCTCCCTGTCTCTGCGCCCCGCTCTCTCTCTCTGCGCCCCGCTCCCTGTCTCTGCGCCCCGCTCCCTGTCTCTGCGCCCCGCTCTCTCTCTCTGCGCCCCGCTCCCTGTCTCTGCGCCCCGCTCTCTCTCTCTCTGCGCCCCGCTCCCTGTCTCTGCGCCCCGCTCTCTCTCTCTGCGCCCCGCTCCCTGTCTCTGCGCCCCGCTCTCTCTCTCTGCGCCCCGCTCTCTCTCTCTGCGCCCCGCTCTCTCTCTCTGCGCCCCGCTCCCTGTCTCTGCGCCCCGCTCTCTCTCTCTGTGCCCCGCTCCCTGTCTCTGCGCCCCGCTCCCTGTCTCTGTGCCCCGCTCCCTGTCTCTGCGCCCCGCTCTCTCTCTCTGCGCCCCGCTCTCTCTCTCTGCGCCCCGCTCCCTGTCTCTGCGCCCCGCTCCCTGTCTCTGCGCCCCGCTCTCTCTCTCTCTGCGCCCCGCTCCCTGTCTCTGCGCCCCGCTCTCTCTCTCTGCGCCCCGCTCCCTGTCTCTGTGCCCCGCTCTCTCTCTCTGCGCCCCGCTCTCTGTCTCTGCGCCCCGCTCCCTGTCTCTGCGCCCCGCTCCCTGTCTCTGCGCCCCGCTCCCTGTCTCTGCGCCCCGCTCCCTGTCTCTGCGCCCCGCTCCCTGTCTCTGCGCCCCGCTCCCTGTCTCTGCGCCCCGCTCTCTCTCTCTGCGCCCCGCTCTCTCTCTCTGCGCCCCGCTCCCTGTCTCTGCGCCCCGCTCCCTGTCTCTGCGCCCCGCTCTCTCTCTCTCTGCGCCCCGCTCCCTGTCTCTGCGCCCCGCTCTCTCTCTCTGCGCCCCGCTCCCTGTCTCTGTGCCCCGCTCTCTCTCTCTGCGCCCCGCTCTCTGTCTCTGCGCCCCGCTCCCTGTCTCTGCGCCCCGCTCCCTGTCTCTGCGCCCCGCTCCCTGTCTCTGCGCCCCGCTCCCTGTCTCTGCGCCCCGCTCCCTGTCTCTGCGCCCCGCTCCCTGTCTCTGCGCCCCGCTCCCTGTCTCTGCGCCCCGCTCCCTGTCTCTGCGCCCCGCTCCCTGTCTCTGCGCCCCGCTCCCTGTCTCTGCGCCCCGCTCCCTGTCTCTGCGCCCCGCTCCCTGTCTCTGCGCCCCGCTCCCTGTCTCTGCGCCCCGCTCCCTGTCTCTGCGCCCCGCTCCCTGTCTCTGCGCCCCGCTCCCTCTCTCTGCGCCCCGCTCCCTCTCTCTGCGCCCCGCTCCCTCTCTCTGCGCCCCGCTCCCTGTCTCTGCGCCCCGCTCCCTGTCTCTGCGCCCCGCTCCCTGTCTCTGCGCCCCGCTCCCTGTCTCTGCGCCCCGCTCCCTGTCTCTGCGCCCCGCTCCCTGTCTCTGCGCCCCGCTCCCTGTCTCTGCGCCCCGCTCCCTGTCTCTGCGCCCCGCTCCCTCTCTCTGCGCCCCGCTCCCTCTCTCTGCGCCCCGCTCCCTCTCTCTGCGCCCCGCTCCCTCTCTCTGCGCCCCGCTCCCTCTCTCTGCGCCCCGCTCCCTCTCTCTGCGCCCCGCTCCCTCTCTCTGCGCCCCGCTCCCTCTCTCTGCGCCCCGCTCCCTCTCTCTGCGCCCCGCTCCCTCTCTCTGCGCCCCGCTCCCTCTCTCTGCGCCCCGCTCCCTCTCTCTGCGCCCCGCTCCCTCTCTCTGCGCCCCGCTCTCTCTCTCTGCGCCCCGCTCTCTCTCTCTGCGCCCCGCTCTCTCTCTCTGCGCCCCGCTCTCTCTCTCTCTGCGCCCCGCTCTCTCTCTCTCTGCGCCCCGCTCTCTCTCTCTCTGCGCCCCGCTCTCTCTCTCTGCGCCCCGCTCTCTCTCTCTGCGCCCCGCTCTCTCTCTCTGCGCCCCGCTCTCTCTCTCTGCGCCCCGCTCTCTCTCTCTGCGCCCCGCTCCCTGTCTCTGCGCCCCGCTCTCTCTCTCTGCGCCCCGCTCCCTGTCTCTGCGCCCCGCTCCCTGTCTCTGCGCCCCGCTCTCTCTCTCTGCGCCCCGCTCCCTGTCTCTGCGCCCCGCTCCCTGTCTCTGCGCCCCGCTCCCTGTCTCTGCGCCCCGCTCCCTGTCTCTGCGCCCCGCTCCCTGTCTCTGCGCCCCGCTCCCTGTCTCTGCGCCCCGCTCCCTCTCTCTGCGCCCCGCTCTCTCTCTCTGCGCCCCGCTCTCTCTCTCTGCGCCCCGCTCTCTCTCTCTGCGCCCCGCTCTCTCTCTCTGCGCCCCGCTCTCTCTCTCTGCGCCCCGCTCCCTGTCTCTGCGCCCCGCTCCCTGTCTCTGTGCCCCGCTCTCTCTCTCTGCGCCCCGCTCCCTGTCTCTGCGCCCCGCTCCCTGTCTCTGCGCCCCGCTCACTCTCTCTGCGCCCCGCTCCCTGTCTCTGCGCCCCGCTCCCTGTCTCTGCGCCCCGCTCCCTGTCTCTGCGCCCCGCTCCCTGTCTCGGCGCCCCGCTCTCTCTCTCTGCGCCCCGCTCTCTCTCTCTGCGCCCCGCTCTCTCTCTCTGCGCCCCGCTCTCTCTCTCTGCGCCCCGCTCTCTCTCTCTGCGCCCCGCTCTCTCTCTCTGCGCCCCGCTCTCTCTCTCTGCGCCCCGCTCTCTCTCTCTGCGCCCCGCTCTCTCTCTCTGCGCCCCGCTCTCTCTCTCTGCGCCCCGCTCTCTCTCTCTGCGCCCCGCTCCCTGTCTCTGCGCCCCGCTCCCTGTCTCTGCGCCCCGCTCTCTCTCTCTGCGCCCCGCTCTCTCTCTCTGCGCCCCGCTCTCTCTCTCTGCGCCCCGCTCTCTCTCTCTGCGCCCCGCTCTCTCTCTCTGCGCCCCGCTCTCTCTCTCTGCGCCCCGCTCTCTGTCTCTGCGCCCCGCTCTCTGTCTCTGCGCCCCGCTCTCTGTCTCTGCGCCCCGCTCTCTGTCTCTGCGCCCCGCTCTCTGTCTCTGCGCCCCGCTCCCTGTCTCTGCGCCCCGCTCCCTGTCTCTGCGCCCCGCTCCCTGTCTCTGCGCCCCGCTCCCTGTCTCTGCGCCCCGCTCCCTGTCTCTGCGCCCCGCTCCCTGTCTCTGCGCCCCGCTCCCTGTCTCTGCGCCCCGCTCCCTGTCTCTGCGCCCCGCTCCCTGTCTCTGCGCCCCGCTCCCTGTCTCTGCGCCCCGCTCCCTGTCTCTGCGCCCCGCTCCCTGTCTCTGCGCCCCGCTCCCTGTCTCTGCGCCCCGCTCCCTCTCTCTGCGCCCCGCTCCCTCTCTCTGCGCCCCGCTCCCTCTCTCTGCGCCCCGCTCTCTGTCTCTGCGCCCCGCTCCCTGTCTCTGCGCCCCGCTCCCTGTCTCTGCGCCCCGCTCCCTGTCTCTGCGCCCCGCTCCCTGTCTCTGCGCCCCGCTCCCTGTCTCTGCGCCCCGCTCCCTGTCTCTGCGCCCCGCTCCCTGTCTCTGCGCCCCGCTCCCTGTCTCTGCGCCCCGCTCCCTGTCTCTGCGCCCCGCTCCCTGTCTCTGCGCCCCGCTCCCTGTCTCTGCGCCCCGCTCCCTGTCTCTGCGCCCCGCTCTCTCTCTCTGCGCCCCGCTCTCTCTCTCTGCGCCCCTCTCTCTCTCTCTGCGCCCCGCTCTCTCTCTCTGCGCCCCGCTCTCTCTCTCTGCGCCCCGCTCTCTCTCTCTGCGCCCCGCTCTCTCTCTCTGCGCCCCGCTCTCTCTCTCTGCGCCCCGCTCTCTCTCTCTGTGCCCCGCTCCCTGTCTATGTGCCCCGCTCCCTGTCTCTGTGCCCCGCTCCCTGTCTCTGTGCCCCGCTCCCTGTCTCTGTGCCCCGCTCCCTGTCTCTGTGCCCCGCTCCCTGTCTCTGTGCCCCGCTCCCTGTCTCTGTGCCCCGCTCCCTGTCTCTGTGCCCCGCTCCCTGTCTCTGTGCCCCGCTCCCTGTCTCTGTGCCCCGCTCCCTGTCTCTGTGCCCCGCTCCCTGTCTCTGTGCCCCGCTCTCTCTCTCTGCGCCCCGCTCCCTGTCTCTGCGCCCCGCTCCCTGTCTCTGCGCCCCGCTCTCTCTCTCTGCGCCCCGCTCCCTGTCTCTGTGCCCCGCTCCCTGTCTCTGTGCCCCGCTCCCTGTCTCTGTGCCCCGCTCCCTGTCTCTGTGCCCCGCTCCCTGTCTCTGTGCCCCGCTCCCTGTCTCTGTGCCCCGCTCCCTGTCTCTGCGCCCCGCTCCCTGTCTCTGCGCCCCGCTCCCTGTCTCTGCGCCCCGCTCCCTGTCTCTGCGCCCCGCTCCCTGTCTCTGCGCCCCGCTCCCTGTCTCTGCGCCCCGCTCCCTGTCTCTGCGCCCCGCTCCCTGTCTCTGCGCCCCGCTCCCTGTCTCTGCGCCCCGCTCCCTGTCTCTGCGCCCCGCTCTCTGTCTCTGCGCCCCGCTCCCTGTCTCTGCGCCCCGCTCCCTGTCTCTGCGCCCCGCTCTCTCTCTCTGCGCCCCGCTCCCTGTCTCTGCGCCCCGCTCTCTCTCTCTGCGCCCCGCTCTCTCTCTCTGCGCCCCGCTCTCTCTCTCTGCGCCCCGCTCTCTCTCTCTGCGCCCCGCTCTCTCTCTCTGCGCCCCGCTCTCTCTCTCTGCGCCCCGCTCCCTGTCTATGTGCCCCGCTCCCTGTCTATGTGCCCCGCTCTCTCTCTCTGCGCCCCGCTCTCTCTCTCTGCGCCCCGCTCCCTGTCTCTGCGCCCCGCTCCCTGTCTCTGCGCCCCGCTCCCTGTCTCTGCGCCCCGCTCTCTGTCTCTGCGCCCCGCTCCCTGTCTCTGCGCCCCGCTCCCTGTCTCTGCGCCCCGCTCCCTGTCTCTGCGCCCCGCTCTCTGTCTCTGCGCCCCGCTCTCTGTCTCTGCGCCCCGCTCCCTGTCTCTGCGCCCCGCTCCCTGTCTCTGCGCCCCGCTCCCTGTCTCTGCGCCCCGCTCCCTCTCTCTGCGCCCCGCTCCCTGTCTCTGCGCCCCGCTCCCTGTCTCTGCGCCCCGCTCCCTGTCTCTGCGCCCCGCTCCCTGTCTCTGCGCCCCGCTCTCTGTCTCTGCGCCCCGCTCTCTGTCTCTGCGCCCCGCTCCCTCTCTCTGCGCCCCGCTCCCTGTCTCTGCGCCCCGCTCCCTGTCTCTGCGCCCCGCTCTCTCTCTCTGCGCCCCGCTCCCTGTCTCTGCGCCCCGCTCTCTCTCTCTGCGCCCCGCTCCCTGTCTCTGCGCCCCGCTCCCTGTCTCTGCGCCCCGCTCTCTCTCTCTGCGCCCCGCTCTCTCTCTCTGCGCCCCGCTCTCTCTCTCTGCGCCCCGCTCTCTCTCTCTGTGCCCCGCTCCCTGTCTATGTGCCCCGCTCCCTGTCTATGTGCCCCGCTCTCTCTCTCTGCGCCCCGCTCTCTCTCTCTGCGCCCCGCTCCCTGTCTCTGCGCCCCGCTCCCTGTCTCTGCGCCCCGCTCCCTGTCTCTGCGCCCCGCTCCCTGTCTCTGCGCCCCGCTCCCTGTCTCTGCGCCCCGCTCCCTGTCTCTGCGCCCCGCTCCCTGTCTCTGCGCCCCGCTCCCTGTCTCTGCGCCCCGCTCTCTCTCTCTGCGCCCCGCTCTCTCTCTCTGCGCCCCGCTCTCTCTCTCTGCGCCCCGCTCTCTCTCTCTGCGCCCCGCTCCCTGTCTCTGCGCCCCGCTCCCTGTCTCTGCGCCCCGCTCCCTGTCTCTGCGCCCCGCTCCCTGTCTCTGCGCCCCGCTCTCTCTCTCTGCGCCCCGCTCTCTCTCTCTGCGCCCCGCTCTCTCTCTCTGCGCCCCGCTCTCTCTCTCTGCGCCCCGCTCTCTCTCTCTGCGCCCCGCTCTCTCTCTCTGCGCCCCGCTCTCTCTCTCTGCGCCCCGCTCCCTCTCTCTGCGCCCCGCTCCCTCTCTCTGCGCCCCGCTCCCTCTCTCTGCGCCCCGCTCCCTCTCTCTGCGCCCCGCTCCCTCTCTCTGCGCCCCGCTCTCTCTCTCTGCGCCCCGCTCTCTCTCTCTGCGCCCCGCTCTCTCTCTCTGCGCCCCGCTCTCTCTCTCTCTGCGCCCCGCTCTCTCTCTCTCTGCGCCCCGCTCTCTCTCTCTCTGCGCCCCGCTCTCTCTCTCTCTGCGCCCCGCTCTCTCTCTCTCTGCGCCCCGCTCTCTCTCTCTCTGCGCCCCGCTCTCTCTCTCTGCGCCCCGCTCTCTCTCTCTCTGTGCCCCGCTCTCTCTCTCTGCGCCCCGCTCTCTCTCTCTGCGCCCCGCTCCCTGTCTCTGCGCCCCGCTCTCTGTCTCTGCGCCCCGCTCTCTCTCTCTGCGCCCCGCTCTCTGTCTCTGCGCCCCGCTCTCTGTCTCTGCGCCCCGCTCTCTGTCTCTGCGCCCCGCTCTCTGTCTCTGCGCCCCGCTCTCTGTCTCTGCGCCCCGCTCTCTGTCTCTGCGCCCCGCTCTCTGTCTCTGCGCCCCGCTCTCTGTCTCTGCGCCCCGCTCTCTGTCTCTGCGCCCCGCTCTCTGTCTCTGCGCCCCGCTCTCTGTCTCTGCGCCCCGCTCTCTGTCTCTGCGCCCCGCTCCCTGTCTCTGCGCCCCGCTCTCTGTCTCTGCGCCCCGCTCTCTGTCTCTGCGCCCCGCTCTCTGTCTCTGCGCCCCGCTCTCTGTCTCTGCGCCCCGCTCTCTGTCTCTGCGCCCCGCTCTCTGTCTCTGCGCCCCGCTCTCTGTCTCTGCGCCCCGCTCTCTGTCTCTGCGCCCCGCTCTCTGTCTCTGCGCCCCGCTCTCTGTCTCTGCGCCCCGCTCTCTGTCTCTGCGCCCCGCTCTCTGTCTCTGCGCCCCGCTCTCTGTCTCTGCGCCCCGCTCTCTGTCTCTGCGCCCCGCTCTCTGTCTCTGCGCCCCGCTCTCTGTCTCTGCGCCCCGCTCTCTGTCTCTGCGCCCCGCTCTCTGTCTCTGCGCCCCGCTCTCTGTCTCTGCGCCCCGCTCTCTGTCTCTGCGCCCCGCTCTCTGTCTCTGCGCCCCGCTCTCTGTCTCTGCGCCCCGCTCTCTGTCTCTGCGCCCCGCTCTCTGTCTCTGCGCCCCGCTCTCTGTCTCTGCGCCCCGCTCTCTGTCTCTGCGCCCCGCTCTCTGTCTCTGCGCCCCGCTCTCTGTCTCTGCGCCCCGCTCTCTGTCTCTGCGCCCCGCTCTCTCTCTCTGCGCCCCGCTCTCTCTCTCTGCGCCCCGCTCTCTCTCTCTGCGCCCCGCTCTCTCTCTCTGCGCCCCGCTCTCTCTCTCTGCGCCCCGCTCTCTCTCTCTGCGCCCCGCTCTCTCTCTCTGCGCCCCGCTCTCTCTCTCTGCGCCCCGCTCTCTCTCTCTGCGCCCCGCTCTCTCTCTCTGCGCCCCGCTCTCTCTCTCTGCGCCCCGCTCTCTCTCTCTGCGCCCCGCTCCCTGTCTCTGCGCCCCGCTCCCTGTCTCTGCGCCCCGCTCTCTCTCTCTGCGCCCCGCTCTCTCTCTCTGCGCCCCGCTCTCTCTCTCTGCGCCCCGCTCCCTCTCTCTGCGCCCCGCTCCCTGTCTCTGCGCCCCGCTCCCTGTCTCTGCGCCCCGCTCCCTGTCTCTGCGCCCCGCTCCCTGTCTCTGCGCCCCGCTCCCTGTCTCTGCGCCCCGCTCCCTGTCTCTGCGCCCCGCTCCCTGTCTCTGCGCCCCGCTCTCTCTCTCTGCGCCCCGCTCTCTCTCTCTGCGCCCCGCTCTCTCTCTCTGCGCCCCGCTCTCTCTCTCTGCGCCCCGCTCTCTCTCTCTGCGCCCCGCTCTCTCTCTCTGCGCCCCGCTCTCTCTCTCTGCGCCCCGCTCTCTCTCTCTGCGCCCCGCTCTCTCTCTCTGCGCCCCGCTCTCTCTCTCTGCGCCCCGCTCTCTCTCTCTGCGCCCCGCTCTCTCTCTCTGCGCCCCGCTCTCTCTCTCTGCGCCCCGCTCTCTCTCTCTGCGCCCCGCTCTCTCTCTCTGCGCCCCGCTCTCTCTCTCTGCGCCCCGCTCTCTCTCTCTGCGCCCCGCTCTCTCTCTCTGCGCCCCGCTCTCTCTCTCTGCGCCCCGCTCTCTCTCTCTGCGCCCCGCTCTCTGTCTCTGCGCCCCGCTCTCTGTCTCTGCGCCCCGCTCTCTGTCTCTGCGCCCCGCTCTCTGTCTCTGCGCCCCGCTCTCTGTCTCTGCGCCCCGCTCTCTGTCTCTGCGCCCCGCTCCCTGTCTCTGCGCCCCGCTCCCTGTCTCTGCGCCCCGCTCTCTGTCTCTGCGCCCCGCTCTCTCTGTCTCTGCGCCCCGCTCTCTGTCTCTGCGCCCCGCTCTCTCTGTCTGCGCCCCGCTCTCTCTCTCTGCGCCCCGCTCTCTCTCTCTCTGCGCCCCGCTCTCTCTCTCTGCGCCCCGCTCTCTCTCTCTGCGCCCCGCTCTCTCTCTCTGCGCCCCGCTCTCTCTCTCTGCGCCCCGCTCTCTCTCTCTGCGCCCCGCTCTCTCTCTCTGCGCCCCGCTCCCTGTCTCTGCGCCCCGCTCCCTCTCTCTGCGCCCCGCTCTCTCTCTCTGCGCCCCGCTCTCTCTCTCTGCGCCCCGCTCTCTCTCTCTCTGCGCCCCGCTCTCTCTCTCTGCGCCCCGCTCTCTCTCTCTGCGCCCCGCTCTCTCTCTCTGCGCCCCGCTCTCTCTCTCTGCGCCCCGCTCTCTGTCTCTGCGCCCCGCTCCCTGTCTCTGCGCCCCGCTCCCTGTCTCTGCGCCCCGCTCTCTGTCTCTGCGCCCCGCTCCCTGTCTCTGCGCCCCGCTCTCTCTCTCTGCGCCCCGCTCCCTGTCTCTGCGCCCCGCTCCCTGTCTCTGCGCCCCGCTCTCTGTCTCTGTGCCCCGCTCCCTGTCTCTGCGCCCCGCTCCCTGTCTCTGTGCCCCGCTCCCTGTCTCTGCGCCCCGCTCCCTGTCTCTGCGCCCCGCTCCCTGTCTCTGCGCCCCGCTCCCTGTCTCTGCGCCCCGCTCCCTGTCTCTGCGCCCCGCTCCCTGTCTCTGCGCCCCGCTCTCTCTCTCTGCGCCCCGCTCTCTCTCTCTGCGCCCCGCTCTCTCTCTCTGCGCCCCGCTCTCTGTCTCTGCGCCCCGCTCCCTGTCTCTGCGCCCCGCTCTCTCTCTCTGCGCCCCGCTCTCTCTCTCTGCGCCCCGCTCTCTCTCTCTGCGCCCCGCTCTCTCTCTCTGCGCCCCGCTCTCTCTCTCTGCGCCCCGCTCTCTCTCTCTGCGCCCCGCTCTCTCTGTCTCTGCGCCCCGCTCTCTCTGTCTCTGCGCCCCGCTCTCTCTGTGTCTGCGCCCCGCTCTCTCTCTCTGCGCCCCGCTCTCTCTCTCTCTGCGCCCCGCTCTCTCTCTCTGCGCCCCGCTCTCTGTCTCTGCGCCCCGCTCTCTGTCTCTGCGCCCCGCTCTCTGTCTCTGCGCCCCGCTCTCTGTCTCTGCGCCCCGCTCTCTGTCTCTGCGCCCCGCTCTCTGTCTCTGCGCCCCGCTCTCTCTGTCTCTGCGCCCCGCTCTCTCTGTCTCTGCGCCCCGCTCTCTCTCTCTGCGCCCCGCTCTCTGTCTCTGCGCCCCGCTCTCTCTCTCTCTGCGCCCCGCTCTCTCTGTCTCTGCGCCCCGCTCTCTCTCTCTGCGCCCCGCTCCCTGTCTCTGCGCCCCGCTCCCTCTCTCTGCGCCCCGCTCCCTCTCTCTGCGCCCCGCTCCCTCTCTCTGCGCCCCGCTCCCTCTCTCTGCGCCCCGCTCTCTCTCTCTGCGCCCCGCTCTCTCTCTCTGCGCCCCGCTCTCTCTCTCTGCGCCCCGCTCTCTCTCTCTGCGCCCCGCTCCCTGTCTCTGCGCCCCGCTCTCTCTGTCTCTGCGCCCCGCTCTCTCTCTCTGCGCCCCGCTCTCTCTCTCTGCGCCCCGCTCCCTGTCTCTGCGCCCCGCTCCCTGTCTCTGCGCCCCGCTCCCTCTCTCTGCGCCCCGCTCCCTCTCTCTGCGCCCCGCTCTCTCTCTCTGCGCCCCGCTCTCTCTCTCTGCGCCCCGCTCTCTCTCTCTGCGCCCCGCTCTCTCTCTCTGCGCCCCGCTCTCTCTCTCTGCGCCCCGCTCCCTGTCTCTGCGCCCCGCTCTCTCTGTCTCTGCGCCCCGCTCTCTCTGTCTCTGCGCCCCGCTCCCTGTCTCTGCGCCCCGCTCCCTGTCTCTGCGCCCCGCTCCCTGTCTCTGCGCCCCGCTCCCTCTCTCTGCGCCCCGCTCCCTGTCTCTGCGCCCCGCTCTCTCTCTCTGCGCCCCGCTCTCTGTCTCTGCGCCCCGCTCTCTCTCTCTGCGCCCCGCTCTCTCTGTCTCTGCGCCCCGCTCTCTCTCTCTGCGCCCCGCTCCCTGTCTCTGCGCCCCGCTCCCTGTCTCTGCGCCCCGCTCCCTGTCTCTGCGCCCCGCTCCCTGTCTCTGCGCCCCGCTCCCTGTCTCTGCGCCCCGCTCCCTGTCTCTGCGCCCCGCTCTCTCTCTCTGCGCCCCGCTCCCTGTCTCTGCGCCCCGCTCTCTCTCTCTGCGCCCCGCTCTCTCTCTCTGCGCCCCGCTCTCTCTCTCTGCGCCCCGCTCTCTCTCTCTGCGCCCCGCTCTCTCTCTCTGCGCCCCGCTCTCTCTCTCTGCGCCCCGCTCTCTCTCTCTGCGCCCCGCTCTCTCTCTCTCTGCGCCCCGCTCTCTCTCTCTGCGCCCCGCTCTCTCTCTCTGCGCCCCGCTCTCTCTCTCTGCGCCCCGCTCCCTGTCTCTGCGCCCCGCTCTCTCTGTCTCTGCGCCCCGCTCTCTCTCTCTGCGCCCCGCTCTCTCTCTCTGCGCCCCGCTCTCTCTCTCTGCGCCCCGCTCTCTCTCTCTGCGCCCCGCTCTCTCTCTCTGCGCCCCGCTCTCTCTCTCTGCGCCCCGCTCTCTGTCTCTGCGCCCCGCTCTCTGTCTCTGCGCCCCGCTCTCTCTCTCTGCGCCCCGCTCTCTCTCTCTGCGCCCCGCTCCCTGTCTCTGCGCCCCGCTCCCTGTCTCTGCGCCCCGCTCTCTCTCTCTGCGCCCCGCTCTCTCTCTCTGCGCCCCGCTCTCTCTCTCTGCGCCCCGCTCTCTCTCTCTGCGCCCCGCTCTCTCTGTCTCTGCGCCCCGCTCTCTCTGTGTCTGCGCCCCGCTCTCTCTCTCTGCGCCCCGCTCTCTCTCTCTGCGCCCCGCTCTCTCTCTCTCTGCGCCCCGCTCTCTCTCTCTGCGCCCCGCTCTCTCTCTCTGCGCCCCGCTCTCTCTCTCTGCGCCCCGCTCCCTGTCTCTGCGCCCCGCTCCCTGTCTCTGCGCCCCGCTCCCTCTCTCTGCGCCCCTCTCTCTCTCTCTGCGCCCCGCTCTCTCTCTCTGCGCCCCGCTCTCTCTCTCTGCGCCCCGCTCTCTCTCTCTGCGCCCCGCTCCCTGTCTCTGCGCCCCGCTCCCTCTCTCTGCGCCCCGCTCTCTCTCTCTGCGCCCCGCTCTCTCTCTCTGCGCCCCGCTCTCTGTCTCTGCGCCCCGCTCTCTCTCTCTGCGCCCCGCTCCCTGTCTCTGCGCCCCGCTCCCTGTCTCTGCGCCCCGCTCCCTGTCTCTGCGCCCCGCTCCCTGTCTCTGCGCCCCGCTCTCTCTCTCTGCGCCCCGCTCTCTCTCTCTGCGCCCCGCTCTCTCTCTCTGCGCCCCGCTCTCTCTCTCTGCGCCCCGCTCTCTCTCTCTGCGCCCCGCTCTCTCTCTCTGCGCCCCGCTCTCTCTCTCTGCGCCCCGCTCTCTCTCTCTGCGCCCCGCTCTCTCTCTCTGCGCCCCGCTCTCTCTCTCTGCGCCCCGCTCTCTCTCTCTGCGCCCCGCTCTCTCTCTCTGCGCCCCGCTCTCTCTCTCTGCGCCCCGCTCTCTCTCTCTGCGCCCCGCTCTCTCTCTCTGCGCCCCGCTCTCTCTCTCTGCGCCCCGCTCTCTCTCTCTGCGCCCCGCTCTCTCTCTCTGCGCCCCGCTCTCTCTCTCTGCGCCCCGCTCTCTCTCTCTGCGCCCCGCTCTCTCTCTCTGCGCCCCGCTCTCTCTCTCTGCGCCCCGCTCTCTCTCTCTGCGCCCCGCTCTCTCTCTCTGCGCCCCGCTCTCTCTCTCTGCGCCCCGCTCTCTCTCTCTGCGCCCCGCTCTCTCTCTCTGCGCCCCGCTCTCTCTCTCTGCGCCCCGCTCTCTCTCTCTGCGCCCCGCTCTCTCTCTCTGCGCCCCGCTCTCTCTCTCTGCGCCCCGCTCTCTCTCTCTGCGCCCCGCTCTCTCTCTCTGCGCCCCGCTCTCTCTCTCTGCGCCCCGCTCTCTCTCTCTGCGCCCCGCTCTCTCTCTCTGCGCCCCGCGCTCTCTCTCTGCGCCCCGCTCTCTCTCTCTGCGCCCCGCTCTCTCTCTCTGCGCCCCGCTCTCTCTCTCTGCGCCCCGCTCTCTCTCTCTGCGCCCCGCTCTCTCTCTCTGCGCCCCGCTCTCTCTCTCTCTGCGCCCCGCTCTCTCTCTCTCTGCGCCCCGCTCTCTCTCTCTCTGCGCCCCGCTCTCTCTCTCTCTGCGCCCCGCTCTCTCTCTCTCTGCGCCCCGCTCTCTCTCTCTCTCTGCGCCCCGCTCTCTCTCTCTCTCTGCGCCCCGCTCTCTCTCTCTCTCTGTGCCCCGCTCTCTCTCTCTCTCTCTCTCTGTGCCCCGCTCTCTGTCTGTCTCTCTCTCTCTCTCTCTGTCTCTCTCTCTCTCTCTCTGTGCCCCGCTCTCTCTCTCTCTGTGCCCCGCTCTCTCTCTCTCTCTCTCTCTGTGCCCCGCTCTCTGTCTGTCTCTCTCTCTCTCTCTCTGTCTCTCTCTCTCTCTCTCTGTGCCCCGCTCTCTCTCTCTCTGTGCCCCTCTCTCTCTCTCTCTCTGCGCCCCGCTCTCTCTCTCTCTCTCTCTCTGTGCCCCGCTCTCTGTCTGTCTCTCTCTCTCTCTCTCTGTCTCTCTCTCTCTCTCTCTGTGCCCCGCTCTCTCTCTCTCTGTGCCCCTCTCTCTCTCTCTCTCTGCGCCCTGCTCTCTCTCTCTCTCTCTCTCTGTGCCCCGCTCTCTGTCTGTCTCTCTCTCTCTCTCTCTGTCTCTCTCTCTCTCTCTCTGTGCCCCGCTCTCTCTCTCTCTGTGCCCCTCTCTCTCTCTCTCTCTCTCTCTCTCTGCGCCCCGCTCTCCCTCTCTCTCTCTCTCTGTGCCCTGCTCTCTCTCTCCCTCTCTCTCTCTCTGTGCCCCGCTCTCTGTCTCTCTCTCTCTCTCTCTCTCTGTGGTGCTCTGCCTCTCTCACTCCCCCCCTCTCTCTCTCTCCCCCTGCAGCCCGCTGTTCCTGGGGAATCTCTGGGATGTGACGGATAAGGACATTGACCGGTACATGGACCGGTTACTGCGGGGTTGGCTGGAGGCCGGATCCCAGACCTCGTTGCTGCAGTACGTGGCTCACGCTCGCACAGCTCCCAAACTCAAGTACCTGATCGGTGCCTCTCCCGTGGTCTACGGCCTGAGCGTCTCGCTGCAGTGAGGGGGGGAGAGAGGAGATTCGGCCCCTCTGCTGCTATCAGCGGGCATCGCTGTCCACCCCAGGGGCAGACTGACATCGTCTGGGGAGGGAGGGGACATGAGGGATCGGAGCTGTGTGTCTCCCCCTCTGTCCCGGGGAGCGTGAGGGGTCTCTGAGATACCTGTCCATGGGCGGAGGGAAGGGGTGAGTGGGGTGGGGAAGGCTCCGTGCCCCCCAGGCCCCAATCGGATTGTATGTAGTAATTTATGGATCAGTTGCTCCTTTCTGTGGGACGTTCGAGTGAACAAGAGATTTAATAAATACAGATTTCTATCCCGTCCACAACCGCCTGGGCTTCCCCTGACACGGGATATATCCCGGGCCACTCCCACCCCCCCCCCCCCCAACACTCACTCACACTCACTCTCACTCTCACTGCCTCCCTCACCAGGAGGGGGTCTCTCTCTCTCTCTCTCTCACACAGACACACACACACAGTCACACACAGTGAGACACACACACACAGTGACACACACACGCGCACAGTCACACACACACACACACACACACACAGTCACACACACACAGTCACACACACACACAGTCTCACACACACAGTCTCACACACACACACAGTCTCACACAGTCTCTCTCTCACACACACACACACACACAGTCTCTCTCTCACACACACAGTCTCTCTCTCTCACACACACAGTCACACAGTGACGCACACACTCACTCACTTACTCACTCACACACACGGAGGGGGTGACACACGCGTGTGCGTACGGAGGGGGTGGCGCGCGCGCGCACGCACACAGGGAGGGGGTGACACGCACGGACACACACACACGGAGGGGGACACGCACACAGGGAGGGGGTGACACACACGCACACACGGAGGGGGTGACGCGCGCGCACACGCACACACGGAGGGGGTGACACGCACGGACACACACACGGAGGGGGACACGCACACAGGGAGGGGGTGACACACGCACACAGGGAGGGGGTCACACACGCACACACGGAGGGGGTGACGCGCGCGCGCGCACGCACACACGGAGGGGGTGACACGCACGGACACACACACACGGAGGGGGACACGCACACAGGGAGGGGGTGACACACACGCACACAGGGAGGGGGTCACACACGCACACAGGGAGGGGGTGACGCGCGCGCACACACAGGGAGGGGGTGACACGCACGGGCACACACACGGAGGGGGACACACGCACACAGGGAGGGGGTGACACACACGGGGTCTCTCACACACGCGCACACACACAGGGAGGGGGGTGACGCGCGCCCGCACACACACAGGGAGGGGGGTGACGCGCGCCCGCACACACAGGGAGGGGGGTGACGCGCGCGCGCACAGATAGGGGATGGGGGTGACGCGCGCGCGCGCACAGATAGGGGATGGGGGTGACGCGCGCGCGCACAGATAGGGGATGGGGGTGACGCGCGCGCGCACAGATAGGGGGTGGGGGTGACGCGCGCGCGCGCACAGATAGGGGGTGGGGGTGACGCGCGCGCACACAGATAGGGGGTGGGGGTGACACACCGAGGGTGGCAGGGAGGGGGTGACACAGAGGGTGTAGGGGGTGACACACAGGGAGGGAGGGGGATAAGATGGATTTTTAGATTAGGGCGTGAATTCCGACATTGCCATGTTAGAGATGGGGAGACTCTCCTTCACACCCCCTCGACGTTCAATGGCGTTACCCCCCTCCCCCCACTATCAACATCCTGGGGGTTCCCATTGAGCAGAAACTGAACTGGGACCCAGCCCCATATCAATCCTGTGGCTCCAGGAGCAGGTCAGAGGCTGGGAATCCTGCAGCGAGTCACTCCCCTCCTCCCTCCCTTCCCCTGGCAGCTGGGCTCATTAGGAATGCTCGGCTGAGCTCCAACACCACCACCCCCCCCCCCCCCCCCCCCCCCCCCCGGCGCGACACAGATGGGCACACCGTTTACGAGACGCGACGCAGCACCTTCAGAAGTAGCCACCCCCTTCGCCCGAAACCCTAAGGTCGCCCCTCTCGTTCCGGACTCCGCGGTCGGGAGACGTCGTCGAAGAACCGTTCTCCCCTGGCTCCGGTGGTGATCTCTCCCGCGTTCCCTTGCGTCCGGGCGGGAGAGATGAGGGTCGGTTCCGCG
>NW_026867600.1:238173-296906 GCF_020745735.1 Hemiscyllium ocellatum
GCTAACCCTATCGCGACACCTCCCGATAACGTTCCCAGGAACCGGCTAACCCTAACCCTAACCCTAACCCTAACCCTAACCCTATCCCTAACCCTAACCCTAACCCAAACCCTAACCCTAATCCTAACCCTAACCTTATCCCGATAACGTTCCCAGGACCCGGCTAACCCTAACCCTAACCCTAACCCTAACCCTGGCTAACCCTAACCCTATCACGATAACACCCCAGGACCCGGCCACGCAAACCCTAACCCTAACCCTAACACTAACCCTATCTCCACCCTAACCCTAACCCTAATCCTAGCCCTAACCCTAACCCTATCTCCACCCTAACCCTAACCCTAACCCCAACCCTAACCCTAACCCTAACCCTAAACCTAACCCTATCCTGTTACCCACCCCACTCTCCCGACACCTCCCGATAACGTTCCCGGGACCCGGCTAACCCTAACCCTAATCCTAACCCTATCCCGATAACGTTCCCAGGACCCGACTAACCCTAACCCTAACCCTATCCCTAACCCTAACCCTAACCCTAACCCTAACCCTAACCCTATCCCGATAACATTCCCAGGACCCGGCTAACCCTAACCCTAACCCTAACCCTATCCCGATAACGTTCCCAGGACCCGGCTAACCCTAACCCTAACCCTATCCCGATAACGTTCCCAGGACCCGGCTAACCCTAACCCCAACCCTAACCCTAACCCTAACCCTAACCCTATCCCTAACCCTAACCCTAACCCTAACCCTAACCCTAACCCTATCCCGATAACGTTCCCAGGACCCGGCTAACCCTAACCCTAACCCTATCCCGATAACGTTCCCAGGACCCGGCTAACCCTAACCCTAACCCTAACCCTATCCCGATAACGTTCCCAGGACCCGGCTAACCCTAACCCTAACCCTATCCCGATAACGTTCCCAGGACCCGGCTAACCCTAACCCTAACCCTAACCCTATCCCGATAACGTTCCCAGGACCCGGCTAACCCTAGCCCTAACCCTATCCCAATAACGTTCCCAGGACCCGGCTAACCCTAACCCCAACCCTAACCCTAACCCTAACCATTACCCTATCCCTAACCCTAACCCTAACCCTAATCCTAACCCTAACCCTATCCCGATAACGTTCCCAGGACCGGCTAAACCTAACCCTAACCCTATCCCGATAACGTTCCCAGGACCCGGCCACGCTAACCCTAACCCTAACCCTATCCCGATAACGTTCCCAGGACCTGGCTAACCCTAACCCTAACCCTAACCCTATCAAGATAACACCCCAGGACCCGGCCACGCTAACCCTAACCCTAACCCTAATCCTAACCCTAACACTAACCCTATCTCCACCCTAACCCTAACCCTAATCCTAACCCTAACCCTAACTCTAACCCTAACCCTCTCCACCCTAACCCTAACCCTAATCCTAACCCTAACACTAACCCTATCTCCACCCTAACCCTAACCCTAACCCTATCTCCTGATGGGAACATTCACGCCTGTTAACCACTCCACTCTCCCGGCCGTGCGACACCTCCCGATAACGTTCCCAGGACCCGGCTAACCCTAACCCTAACCCTAATCCTCCCGATAACGTTCCCAGGACCCGGCTAACGCTAACTCTAACCCTAACCCTATCGCCCTAACCCTAACCCTAACCCTAACCCTATCGCCCTAACCCTAACCCCAACCACCCTAACCCTAACGCTAACCCTATCGCGACACCTCCCGATAACGTTCCCAGGAACCGGCTAACCCTAACCCTAACCCTAACCCTAACCCTAACCCTATCCCTAACCCTAACCCTAACCCTATCCCGAACCCTAACCCCAACCCTAACCCCAACCCTAACCCTAACCCCAACCCTAACCCTATCCCTAACCCTAACCCCAACCCTAACCCTAACCCTAACCCTATCCCTATCCCGATAACTTTCCCAGGACCCGTACACTCCAACCCTAACCCTAACCCTAACCCTAACCCTAACCACTCCAACCCTAACCCTAACCCTAAACCTAACCCTAACCCTATCTCCACCCTAACCCTAACCCTAACCCCAACCCTAACCCTAACCCTAACCCTAAACCTAACCCTATCCTGTTACCCACCCCACTCTCCCGACACCTCCCGATAACGTTCCCGGGACCCGGCTAACCCTAACCCTAATCCTAACCCTATCCCGATAACGTTCCCAGGACCCGACTAACCCTAACCCCTAACCCTATCCCGATAACGTTCCCAGGACCCGGCTAACCCTAACCCTAACCCTATCCCTAACCCTAACCCTAACCCTAACCCTAACCCTAACCCTATCCCGATAACATTCCCAGGACCCGGCTAACCCTAACCCTAACCCTAACCCTATCCCGATAACGTTCCCAGGACCCGGCTAACCCTAACCCTAACCCTATCCCGATAACGTTCCCAGGACCCGGCTAACCCTAACCCCAACCCTAACCCTAACCCTAACCCTAACCCTATCCCTAATCCTAACCCTAACCCTAACCCTAACCCTAACCCTATCCCGATAACGTTCCCAGGACCCGGCTAACCCTAACCCTAACCCTATCCCGATAACGTTCCCAGGACCCGGCTAACCCTAACCCTAACCCTAACCCTATCCCGATAACGTTCCCAGGACCCGGCTAACCCTAACCCTAACCCTATCCCGATAACGTTCCCAGGACCCGGCTAACCCTAACCCTAACCCTAACCCTATCCCGATAACGTTCCCAGGACCCGGCTAACCCTAGCCCTAACCCTATCCCAATAACGTTCCCAGGACCCGGCTAACCCTAACCCCAACCCTAACCCTAACCCTAACCATTACCCTATCCCTAACCCTAACCCTAACCCTAACCCTAACCCTAACCCTATCCCGATAACGTTCCCAGGACCGGCTAAACCTAACCCTAACCCTATCCCGATAACGTTCCCAGGACCCGGCCACGCTAACCCTAACCCTAACCCTATCCCGATAACGTTCCCAGGACCTGGCTAACCCTAACCCTAACCCTAACCCTATCAAGATAACACCCCAGGACCCGGCTACGCTAACCCTAACCCTAACCCTAATCCTAACCCTAACACTAACCCTATCTCCACCCTAACCCTAACCCTAATCCTAACCCTAACCCTAACTCTAACCCTAACCCTCTCCACCCTAACCCTAACCCTAATCCTAACCCTAACACTAACCCTATCTCCACCCTAACCCTAACCCTAACCCTATCTCCTGATGGGAACATTCACGCCTGTTAACCACTCCACTCTCCCGGCCGTGCGACACCTCCCGATAACGTTCCCAGGACCCGGCTAACCCTAACCCTAACCCTAATCCTCCCGATAACGTTCCCAGGACCCGGCTAACGCTAACTCTAACCCTAACCCTATCGCCCTAACCCTAACCCTAACCCTAACCCTATCGCCCTAACCCTAACCCCAACCACCCTAACCCTAACGCTAACCCTATCGCGACACCTCCCGATAACGTTCCCAGGAACCGGCTAACCCTAACCCTAACCCTAACCCTAACCCTAACCCTATCCCTAACCCTAACCCTAACCCTATCCCGAACCCTAACCCCAACCCTAACCCCAACCCTAACCCCAACCCTAACCCTATCCCTAACCCTAACCCCAACCCTAACCCTAACCCTAACCCTATCCCAATCCCGATAACTTTCCCAGGACCCGTACACTCCAACCCTAACCCTAACCCTAACCCTAACCCTAACCACTCCAACCCTAACCCTAACCCTAAACCTAACCCTAACCCTATCTCCACCCTAACCCTAACCCTAACCTTAACCCTAACCCTAACCGTATCTCCACCCTAACCCTAACCCTAACCCCTAACCCTAACCCTAACCTTATCTCTCCCCAAAACCTAACCCTAACCCTAACCCAATCCTAACCCTAACCCTAACCCCAACCACAACCCTAACCCTAACCCTATCTCCACCCTAATCCCAACCCTAGCCCTAACTCCGCCCTAACCCCAACCCCATCCGTCTCCACCCTAACCCTCACCCTAACTGTAAACCTATCTCCACCCTAACCCCAACCCTAACCCTAACCCTAACCGTCTCTAGCCAAACCCGAACCCCAACCCCAACCCAACCCTTCTCCACCTTAACCCTAACCCTACTATCTCAACCCTAACTCAACTCTAACCCTGACCCTAACCCTACTGTCTCAACCCTAACCCCAGCCCTAACCGTCTCCGCCCTAACCCTAACCCGCCCTGTCTCAGAACCCCACGGGGATTTACATTTCTCCACCCTAACCCTAACCCTAACCCTTACCCTAACTGTACCGTCTCCACCCTAACCCTATCTCTAACCCTACCATCTCAACCTTAACCCAAACCCTACCCTGAATGCAAACCCTAACCCTAACTCTGACCCTACCGCAAACTCTAACCCTAACCCTAACCCTAAGCGTATCTCTAATTCTTTGTCATCCTAACCCTAACCCTCACACTAATGAAACCCTAATTAACTCTAACCCTTATCCTCACCTTACGTATAACCTTAACCGTAACTATTACCTAACTATTACCTTGATTCTAACCCTTATTCTAACACTGACCCGAACTATAACCTCAACTCTAACCTTATTCTAACCCTAACTATTACTTAACCCTAACTTAATATGATGACCCCAGTGTGTGGAGGGACAGCGCCATCCGGAGAACAGTGGTGGGGAGGTTGTACTGCGTGAAGTGCGGAGGGACAGCGCCATCCGGAGAACAGTGGTGGGGAGGTTGTACTGCGTGAAGTGTGGAGAGACAGCGCCATCCGGAGAACAGTGGTGAGGAGGTGGTACTGCGTGAAGTGTGGAGGGACAGCGCCATCTGGAGAACAGTGGTGGGGAGGTGTACTGCATGAAGTGTGGTGGGACAGCGCCATCCGGAGAACAGTGGTGAGGAGGTTGTACTGCGTGAAGTGTGGAGGGACAGCGCCATCTGGAGAACAGTGGTGGGGAGGTGTACTGCGTGAAGTGTGGCGGGACAGCGCCATCCGGAGAACAGTGGTGGGGAGGTTGTACTGCGTGAAGTGTGGAGGGACAGCGCCATCCGGAGAACAGTGGTGGGGAGGTGTACTGCATGAAGCATGGGGGGACAGCGCCATCCAGAGAACAGTGGTGGGGAGGTTGTACTGTGTGAAGTGTGGAGGGACAGCGCCATCCAGAGAACAGTGGTGGGGAGGTTGTACTGCGTGAAGAGTGGAGAGACAGCGCCATCCGGAGAACAGTGGTGGGGAGGTTGTACTGCGTGAAGTGTGGAGGGACAGCGCCATCTGGAGAACAGTGGTGGGGAGGTGTACTGCATGAAGTGTGGCGGGACAGCGCCATCCGGAGAACAGTGGTGAGGAGGTTGTACTGCGTGAAGTGTGGCGGGACAGCGCCATCCGGAGAACAGTGGTGAGGAGGTGGTACTGCGTGAAGTGTGGAGGGACAGCGCCATCCGGAGAACAGTGGTGGGGAGGTTGTACTGCGTGAAGAGTGGAGAGACAGCGCCATCCGGAGAACAGTGGTGGGGAGGTTGTACTGCGTGAAGTGTGGAGGGACAGCGCCATCTGGAGAACAGTGGTGGGGAGGTGTACTGCATGAAGTGTGGCGGGACAGCGCCATCCGGAGAACAGTGGTGAGGAGGTTGTACTGCGTGAAGTGTGGCGGGACAGCGCCATCCGGAGAACAGTGGTGAGGAGGTGGTACTGCGTGAAGTGCAGAGGGACAGCGCCATCCGGAGAACAGTGGTGGGGAGGTTGTACTGCGTGAAGTGTGGAGGGACAGCGCCATCCGGAGAACAGTGGTGGGGAGGTTGTACTGCGTGAAGTGTGGAGGGACAGCGCCATCCAGAGAACAGTGGTGAGGAGGTTGTACTGCAGAGTGGCACTGCCTCCCCACACTCTGCGCAGTACATTTTCCCCACCGCTGTCCTCCCAGTGTCGCTATTGCCCCAGGCATAGTGCAGTGCATCCTCCCCGCCATTGGTCTCCCAGTGGCGCTCCCCCTGGTGCAGTACCTCCTCCCAGTCACTGCCATCCTGATGGCACTGTGTGCCCCCATTCTCTGGGTTCAGATCCCATGGCACGGCACGGCGGCACGGTGGCACAGTGGTTAGCACTGCTGCCTCACAGCGCCTGTAGACCCGGGTTCAATTCCCGACTCAGGCGACTGACTGTGTGGAGTTTGCACGTTCTCCCCGTGTCTGCGTGGGTTTCCTCCGGGTGCTCCGGTTTCCTCCCACAGTCACAAAGATGTGCGGGTCAGGTGAATTGGCCAAGCTAAATTGCCCGTAGTGTTAGGTAAGGGGTAAATGTGGGGGTATGGGTGGGTTGCGCTTCGGCGGGTCGGTGTGGACTTGTTGGGCCGAAGGGCCTGTTTCCACACTGTAAGTCTAATCTATCCCCGCCACTATCCTCCAGGTGGCGCTCTCTTCCCTCCTCTGTGCAGTATAACCTCTCTGCCACTGTCTCCAGGCGGCGCTGTCTCCCCTGACCCTGGGAAGTGCATCCTCCCAGCCACTGTTTATACCAGGGGCGCTCTGCTTCACTTCACCCTGTGCAGTACCTCCTCCCCTCCGCTGTCCTCCCAGTGGCGCTGTACTCCCTCCTTCCCCCATTGGTTGCAGTACCTCCTCCCCTCCGCTGTCCTCCCGGTGGCGCTGTACACCCTCCTTCCCCACTGATTGCAGTACCTCCTCCCCTCCGCTGTCCTCCCTGTGGCGCGTACACCCTCCTTCCCCATTGATTGCAGTACCTCCTCCCCTCCGCTGTCCTCCCAGTGGCGCTGTACTCCCTCCTTCCCCCACTGATTGCAGTACCTCCTCCCCTCCGCTGTCCTCCCAGTGGCGCTGTACTCCCTCCTTCCCCCACTGATTGCAGTACCTCCTCCCCTCCGCTGTCCTCCCGGTGGCGCTGTACACCCTCCTTCCCCATTGATTGCAGTACCTCCTCCCCTCCGCTGTCCTCCCGGTGGCGCGTACACCCTCCTTCCTCCATTGATTGCAGTACCTCCTCCCCTCCGCTGTCCTCCCGGTGGCGCTGTACGCCCTCCTTCCCCACTGATTGCAGTACCTCCTCCCCTCCGCTGTCCTCCCGGTGGCGCTGTACGCGCTCCCTCCCCATTGGTTGCAGTACCTCCTCCCCTCCGCTGCCCTCCCGTTGGCGCTGTACTCCCTCCTTCCCCATTGATTGCAGTACCTCCTCCCCTCCGCTGTCCTCCCGGTGGCGCTGTACTCCCTCCTTCCCCATTGATTGCAGTACCTCCTCCCCTCCGCTGTCCTCCCGGTGGCGCTGTACACCCTCCCTCCCCATTGATTGCAGTACCTCCTCCCCTCCGCTGTCCTCCCGGTGGCGCTGTACTCCCTCCTTCCCCATTGATTGCAGTACCTCCTCCCCTCCGCTGTCCTCCCGGTGGCGCTGTACACCCTCCCTCCCCATTGATTGCAGTACCTCCTCCCCTCCGCTGTCCTCCCGGTGGCGCTGTACTCCCTCCTTCCCCATTGATTGCAGTACCTCCTCCCCTCCGCTGTCCTCCCGGTGGCGCTGTACTCCCTCCTTCCCCATTGATTGCAGTACCTCCTCCCCTCCGCTGTCCTCCCGGTGGCGCTGTACTCCCTCCTTCCCCATTGGTTGCAGTACCTCCTCCCCTCCGCTGTCCTCCCTGTGGCGCTGTACGCCCTCCTTCCCCATTGGTTGCAGTACCTCCTCCCCTCCACTGCCCTCCCAGTGGCGCTGTACACCCTCCCTCCCCATTGATTGCAGTACCTCCTCCCCTCCGCTGTCCTCCCGGTGGCGCTGTACTCCCACCTTCCCCATTGATTGCAGTACCTCCTCCCCTCCGCTGTCTTCCCGGTGGCGCTGTACGCTCTCCCTCCCCACTGACGGCAGTACCTCCTCCCCTCCGCTGTCCTCCCGGTGGCGCTGTACGCTCTCCCTCCCCACTGATGGCAGTACCTCCTCCCCTCCGCTGTCCTCCCGGTGGCGCTGCTCCACTTCCGGTCACGTGTTTCCGGTGTCATGGCGCAGGCGGTCAATGTCTCTGAGCTCCCCCTGCAGCAGCTGGAGACGCTCAGGAGCCAATTGGAGCAGGTCCGGGGTCAGGGGTCAGGGGTCACCCCTGGGGCGTTTTGGGGTCCCCTGCAGGGGTCAGGGGTCATTAGAAAGGACTCTAGGGCCATCCTGGGGGGTCAGGGGTCATTCCTGATTGGTTTAAGGGTCCCCCAGGGGTCAGGGGTCACGCCCTATGACCTTAGGGTCATTCCAGGGGTCGGGCCTGTTCCTTGTGGCCTGTCAGGGTCACCCTGGGGGTCAGGGGTCAATCCTGCGGGTGTTTGGGGGCTCCCCTGGAGGGGTCATGGGTCAGGGGTCAATCCTAGCGGGTGGTCGTGTTACCATGGGGTCAGGGGTCATTCCCGGGGACTTTTGGGGCCATTCCCGGGTGTGGGGGGGTCAGGGGTCATTTCTGGTGGTTTAATGTACACCATGAGGGGGTCAGGGGTCATTCCCTTTGACCTTAGGGTCATTCTGGAGACAGCGGCCGTTCCCGGCCGTTTTAGGATCCCCCCGTGAGGGGTCAGGGGTCACTGCCCATGACCTGAGGGTCATTCCAGGGGTCGGGCCTGTTCCTTGTGGTTTTAGGGTCACCCTGGGGGGGGGGGGGTCAGGGGTCAAACCTTGGGACTTTTGGGGTCACCCTGTGGGGTCCGGGTTCGTTCCTGTTGTTTGTCGGGTGACCCCGGGCGTCAGGGGTCGTTCTCAGAGACTCTTAGCGCCGCCTTGGAGGTCAGAGGTCACTCTCAGGGGCTTTGGGGCGGGGCTGAGGGTCAAACCCTGGGATTCGGGGACCATTCCCGGGGGAAGGGGTCAGGGTCCGTCCCCGAGGGGGAGCAGAGGGGGAGGGGGGTAGTCGGTGTCTGCTCCGGGCTCACAGTCTTCACTCTGTGTCATTTGTGTCCCTCCCCCCCCTCTCTCTCCCCCCCCTCCCCCCCCCCTCTCTCTCCCCCCCCCCTCTCTCTCCCCCCCCCTCTCTCCCCCCCCCCTCTCTCCCCCCCCCCCTCTCTCCCCCCCCCCTCTCTCCCCCCCCCTCTCTCTCCCCCCTCGCGCTCTCTCTCTCTCTCTGTCTCACCCCCCCCCCCAACGCTGTGTGTCTCTCTCTCTCTCTCCCCCGACAGGAGACGGAGTTTTTAACCACCTCCATCCAGCAGCTGAAACTCGTTCAGTCCAAGTATGTCGAGTCCAAGGAGTGTGTGAACAAACTGAGCAAAGACAACGCGGGTGAGTCTGGGTCGGTCAGACGGTGAGTGTGGGGGTGGGGCTGGATGGTGTGGTCATCCCTCAGTGGGACAGCGAATCTGAACCCCGGGTTAATTCCGCGGGGGCTGGGAGCGCGGGGAGGAACAGGAGGTCCCGTGTCTGTTCGGGGGAAAGAGGGGGTCACGAGGGATAAAAGACCTCCTCTACATTGGGGGAGACTGGGCGCCTCCTAGCAGAGCGCTTCAGGGAACATCTCCGGGACACCCGCACCAATCAACCACACCGCCCCGTGGCCCAACATTTCAACTCCCCCTCCCACTCTGCCGAGGACATGGAGGTCCTGGGCCTCCTTCACCGCCGCTCCCTCACCACCAGACGCCTGGAGGGAGAACGCCTCATCTTCCTCCTGGTAACACGTCAACCCCAGGGGCATCAATGTGGACTTCAGCAGCTTCCTCATTTCCCCTTCCCCCACCAGATCCAACCCTCGTGCTCAGCACCGCCCCCCCCCCTTAGACTAAATCCTCTCTGTCCATCTCCCCTCCCACCAGTCTGCTCCACCCTCTTCTGGGATCTGTCACCATCGCCCCCCCTCACCTTCATCTACCCTATCTCCAGCCCCACACCCCTCCCGTTTATCTCCCTCAGCCCCCTTCGGGAGCCCGTCATTCCGGACGCTGCCTGACCGGCTGCGCTTTTCCAGCATCACCCTCTCGACCCTGAGCCTCAGCGTCTGGGGCTTGACTCAAGCTGATGGAGGCCACAATACAGAGGGAAACGTAGACACAGAGGGGGGCGCACGGCACGGAAACAGGCCCTTCGGCCCGTCCCCGTCCGTGCTGGCCCTGATATCCCTAACCTAACCCAGTCCCCATCCCCCCAGCACTCGGCCCCATCTCCCTCTAAACCCTTCCTGTTCCTGTCCCCCCACCCACCTTTTAAATGCTGTCATTGTACCAGCCCCCACCCACTTCCTCTGGCAGCTCCTCCCACACACGCACCACCCTCTGGGGGGAAAGAGTTACCCCTCGGGTCCCTTCCCCCCTCTCACCTTAAACCTAACCCCCCTCTATGGATTCCCCCCACTCCAGGGGAAGGACCGAAGGGGCTCAGGGACAGAATCCTTTGAAGTTTGCATCTCAGGTGGTCAGAGGGGGTGGGAGGGGGTGAAGACAGCGTGAGTTGGGGGCATCACGACAGGTTTGAACAGGACGTTGATGCAGCACCAGTTCCCAGCTTGCTCTGCCTGTTCCTCACTCCTGGGGGGACTGACCCGATCTCTGCCCCCTCGTGATCGTATGCACCTCAGCCTCCGACCCTGTCGGGAAAAAAGATTTTCCCAGCCGACTCGCGATCGTTCAATCTCCGGGCTGGCTGCCGGTGAAATCTGCCGTTCCCAGGAACAGCCCGGTGGGTCTTCTCTGACCCATCTTCAGCTTAAGGCCATCACTGCCTCTCACAGGGAGACCAGACCTGCACACACTACACCAGCAAGGCCCTGGACAATCTCCAGAGAACTCCTACAGTCTGGAAACTGGCCCTTCGGCCCAACAACTCCGCACTGACTCTCCAAAGACAAACACCTAGACCCATTTTCCCCAACCGATTACTCTACATTGACTCCGGACTAAACCAGACACCTGAACCTGTACAGCCCCGGGCACTACGGGACAATTTAGCACAGCCAATCCCACCCTAACCTGTACATCCCTGGGCACTACGGGGACAATTTAGCACGGCCAATCCCACCCTAACCTGTACATCCCTGGGCACTACAGGACAATTTAGCACAGCCAATCCCACCCTAACCTGCACATCCCTGGGCACTACGGGGAGAATTTAGCACGGCCAATCCCACCCTAACCTGTACGTCCCTGGGCAATACGGGACAATTTAGCACGGCCAATCCCACCCTAACCTGCACATCCCTGGGCACTACGGGGACAATTTAGCACGGCCAATCCCACCCTAACCTGCACAACCCTGGGCACTACGGGGACAATTTAGCACGGCCAATCCCACCCTAACCTGCACATCCCTGGGCACTACGGGACAATTTAGCACGGCCAATCCCACCCTAACCTGTACATCCCTGGGCACTACGGGACAATTTAGCACGGCCAATCCCACCCTAACCTGCACATCCCTGGGCAATACGGGGGGTCTCTCCTTCTCTCCCACACACACTCACACTCTCTCTCACTCTCTTCTCACCCACACACTCGCTCTCTGTTTCAGGAAAGGATGTTTTGGTTCCCCTGACAAGTTCTGTATCCTTTATTCCTGGAGATCATGGGCTGGCGTGGTTGGTCACCGCGTTAAATCACGGTGTAGGGGGATCACTGCGGTAAATCACGGTGTAGGGGATCACCGCGGTAAATCACGGTGTAGGGGGTCACCGCGGTAATTCACGGTATAGGGGTTCACCGCGGTAAATCACGGTGTAGGTGGTCACCGCGGTAAATCAGGGTGTAGGGGGATCACCGCGGTAAATCACGGTGTAGGGGGTCACCGCGGTAAATCACGGTGCAGGGGGTCACCGCGGTAAATCACGGTGCAGGGGGTCACCGTGGTAAATCACGGTGCAGGGGGTCACCGCGGTAAATCACGGTGCAGGGGGTCACCGCGGTAAATCACGGTGCAGGGGGTCACCGCGGTAAATCACGGTGTAGGGGATCACTGCGATAAATCACGGTGTAGGGGGTCACCGCGGTAAATCACAGTGCAGGGGATCACCGCGGTAAATCACGGTGTAGGTGGCCCCGCGGTAATTCACGGTATAGGTGGTCACCGTGGTAAATCACGGTGTAGGGGATCACCGCGGTAAATCACGGTGTAGGGGATCACCGCGGTAAATCACGGTGTAAGGGGTCACCGCGGTAATTCACGGTATAGGGGTTCACCGCGATAAATCACTGTGTAGCGGATCACCGTGGTAAATCACGGTGTAGGGGATCACCGTGGTAAATCACGGTGTAGGGGATCACCGCGGTAAATCACGGTGTAGGGGATCACCCCGGTAAATCACGGTGTAGCGGATCACCGCGGTAAATCACGGTGTAGGGGGTCACAGCGTTAAATCACGGTGTAGGGGATCATCGCGGTAAATCACGGTGTAGGGGATCACCGCGGTAAATCACGGTGTAGCGGATCACCGCGGTAAATCACGGTGTAGGGGATCACCGTGGTAAATCACGGTGTAGGGGATCACCGTGGTAAATCACGGTGTAGCGGATCACCGTGGTAAATCACGGTGTAGCGGATCACCGTGGTAAATCACGGTGTAGCGGATCACCGTGGTAAATCACGGTGTAGCGGATCACCGTGGTAAATCACGGTGTAGCGTATCACCGCGGTAAATCACGGTGTAGCGGATCACCGCGGTAAATCACGGTGTAGGGGTCACCGCGGTAAATCACGGTGTAGCGGATCACCGCGGTAAATCACGGTGTAGCGGATCACCGCGGTAAATCACGGTGTAGGGGATCACCGCGGTAAATCACGGTGTAGCGGACCACCGCGGTAAATCACGGTGTAGGGGATCACCGCGGTAAATCACGGTGTAGGGGTCACCGCGGTAAATCACGGTGTAGGGGATCACCGCGGTAAATCACGGTGTAGCGGATCACCGTGGTAAATCACGGTGTAGGGGATCACCGTGGTAAATCACGGTGTAGGGGATCACCGCGGTAAATCACGGTGTAGGGGATCACCGCGGTAAATCACGGTGCAGGGGATCACCGCGGTAAATCACGGTGCAGGGGTTCACCGCGGTGAATCACGGTGTAGCAGATCACCGTGGTAAATCACGGTGTAGCGGATCACCGTGGTAAATCACGGTGTAGCAGATCACCGTGGTAAATCACGGTGTAGGGGATCACCGTGGTAAATCACGGTGTAGCAGATCACCGCGGTAAATCACGGTGTAGGGGATCACCGCGGTAAATCACGGTGCAGGGGATCACCGCGGTAAATCACGGTGCAGGGGATCACCGCGGTAAATCACGGTACAGGGGGTCACCGCGGTAAATCACGGTGCAGGGGGTCACCGCGGTAAATCACGGAGCAGGTGGTCACCGCGGTAAATCACGGAGCAGGGGGTCACCGCGGTAAATCACGGTGTATGATTTTCTTGACCACTGCGTCTGCCCAGATGTACGTACCAGGGAAACTAGAGGACGTTCAACATGTCCTCGTGGATGTCGGGACTGGGTACTACGTGGAAAAGGTTAGGGGAGGGTCAGTGCTGAGGGAGTGGGTGCTGTGGGAGGGTCAGTGCTGAGGGAGTGGGGGCTGTGGGAGGGTCAGTGCTGAGGGAGCGGGTGCTGTGGGAGGGTCAGTGCTGAGGGAGTGGGTGCTGAGGGAGGGTCAGTGCTGAGGGAGCGGGCGCTGTGGGAGGGTCTGTGCTGAGGGAGCGGGTGCTGAGGGAGGGTCAGTGCTGAGGGAGTGGGTGCTGTGGGAGGGTCAGTGCTGAGGGAGTGGGTGCTGTGGGAGGGTCAGTGCTGAGGGAGTGGGGGCTGTGGGAGGGTCAGTGCTGAGGGAGCGGGTGCTGTGGGAGGGTCAGTGCTGAGGGAGTGGGTGCTGAGGGAGGGTCAGCGCTGTGGGAGGGTCAGTGCTGAGGGAGCGGGTGCTGAGGGAGGGTCAGTGCTGAGGGAGCGGGTGCTGTGGGAGGGTCAGTGCTGAGGGTGCGGGTGCTGTGGGAGGGTCAGTGCTGAGGGAGCGGGTGCTGTGGGAGGGTCAGTGCTGAGGGTGCGGGTGCTGTGGGAGGGTCAGTGCTGTGGGAGGGTCAGTGCTGTGGGAGGGTCAGTGCTGAGGGAGCGGGTGCTGTGGGAGGGTCAGTGCTGAGGGAGTGGGTGCTGTGGGAGGGTCAGTGCTGAGGGAGTGGGTGCTGTGGGAGGGTCAGTGCTGAGGGAGGGGGGGCTGTGGGAGGGTCAGTGCTGAGGGAGTGGGTGCTGAGGGAGGGTCAGTGCTGAGGGAGCGGGTGCTGTGGGAGGGTCGGTGTTATTTGAGCCTACTCCCTGAGCTGATCTCAGTCCGTCCCTGTCTCTCTCTCTCTCTCTCTCCCCCCACCCCCAGGATGTCGGTGAAGCCCGGGATTTCTTCACGCGGAAAGTGGAATTCCTGACTAAACAGATAGAGAAGGTGCAGCCCGCCCTCCAGGAGAAATACACCATGAAGCAGGGTGAGGGGCCGAGGGGGAGCACAGGGAGTCGGGGTGGGCACAGGAGGCGAGTAACAGGGGAGAGGAGGAGAGGGCGATAGGGGAAAGGGGAGCTGTGTGTGTCTCTGTGTCCATGTGTGTGTGTGTGTCTCTGTCTGTCTGTGTGTGTGTTTGTGTCCGTCTGCCCGTATGTCTCACTGTGTGTGTGTGTCTCTGCGTGTCTGTGTTTGTGTGTCTCTGCGTGTCTGTGTTTCCGTGTATGTGTCTCTATTTCCATATTACTGTCTTTATCTGTTCTGTGTATGTCCATGTGTGTGTGTGTCCGTGTGTGTATGTATGTCTCTGTGTTGAAAGTATGTTGCTGGAAAAGCGCAGCAGGTCAGGCAGCGTCCAAGGAGCAGGAGAGTCGACGTTTCGGGCATGACCCTTCTTCAGGAATCATTCCTGAAAACATTCCTGATGAAGGGCTCATGCCCGAAACGTCGACTCTCCTGCTCCTTGGATGCTGCCTGACCTGCTGCGCTTTTCCAGCAACACATTTTCAGCTCTGATCTCCAGCATTTGCAGACCTCACTTCCTCTGTCTCTGTGTGCCTGTGTGTGTGTGTGTCTCTGTGAGTCTCTGTCTCTGTGTGTGTATGTGTCTCTGTCTCTCTCTCTCGCAGTCCACATGTCAGTGTGTGTGTCTGTGTGTCCGTGTGTCCCTGTTTGTGTGTGTCTCTGTCTGTGTCTGTGTCTCTGTGAGTGTCTGTGTGTGTCTCTGTCTCTCTGTTTGTCTCTATCTCTGTGTGTCCGTGTGTGTGTCTCTATCTGTGTATGTCCATGTGTCAGTGTGTATGTGTCTGTGTGCCCAGGTGTGCATCTCTTTGTGTGTGTGTCTGTCTCTGTGTGTCACCGTGTCTATGTCTGTGTGTGTGTGTGTCTCTGTGTCTGTGTGTGCATGCCTGTGTGACACTCTGTCTGTCTGTGTGTGCCTGTGTATCTGTCCGTGTCTGTCTGTCCGTGTGTGCCTGTGTCTGTGTCTTTGTGTGTGTGTGTCTCTGTCCGTGTCTATCTATGCCTGTGCGTGTGTGCGTGCCCATGTCTCCGTGTGTCCGTGTCTGTGTGCGTGTCCGTGTCCGGGCGTGCACGTGTCCGTGTCTGTGTGCGCGTGCATGTGTGCCTCTGTCTGTGAGGGAGAGGGTGATTTGGGGATGACCCCCCGGGGTGTGTGAGGGGGGGGGTGATGTGGGTGTGTGTGAGGGGGTGGGTGAGGGGGGTGGGTGGTTTGGGGGTGAGTGAGGGGGTGGGGATGACCCCCCGGGGTGTGTGAGGGGGTGTGTGTGTGAGGGGGTGTGTGAGGGGGGGGTGATGTGGGTGTGTGTGAGGGGGGGGGTGATGTGGAGGTGTGTGAGGGGGGGGTGATGTGGGGGTGAGTGAGGGGGCGGGTGATGTGGGTGTGGGTGAAGGGGGTGGGTGGTTTGGGGGTGAGTGAGGGGGTGGGGGTGACCCCCCCGGGGTGTGTGAGGGGGCGGGTGATGTGGGGGTGTGTGAGGGGGCGGGTGATGTGGGGGTGTGTGAGGGGGTGTGTGTGAGGGGGCGGGTGATGTGGGGTTGTGTGAGAGGGGTGGGTGTGGGGGTGTGTGAGGGGGTGGGTGATGTGTGTGAGGGGTGTGTGTGAGGGGGCGGGTGATGTGGGGGTGTGTGAGGGGGGGTGTGTGAGGGGGCGGGTGATGTGGGGGTGTGTGTGGGGGTGTGTGTGAGGGGGCGGGTGATGTGGGGGTGTGTGAGGGGGTGTGTGTGAGGGGGCGGGTGATGAGGGGGTGTGTGTGAGGGGGCGGGTGATGTGGGGGTGTGTGAGGGGGCGGGTGATGTGGGGGTGTGTGAGGGGGTGTGTGTGAGGGGGCGGGTGATGTGGGGGTGTGTGAGGGGGGGTGTGTGAGGGGGTGGGTGATTGAATCTGGTTTGTCCCCTCCCCCAGCGGTTATCGAAATGCTGAACCAGAGAATCCAGCACATGGCAGCGCTGAACACCTCGCAGACCGGAACCTCCAAGGCCTGAGTGACGCTCCGTACCACCCTGCCCTGTGACCTCCCTGTCAGACACAGTAATCCCAGCCTGTGGGTCAGCACTAACCGGATCACCGCTCTTTATAACCTCGCCACACACCCAGCACCTGTAACCTGGTTACCGGGAGTGTGTCATAGCGTGTAACCTGGTTACCGGGAGTGTGTAACTGTGTCTAACGTGGTTAGAGTGAGTGTGTAACAGTATGTAACCTGGTTACCGTGAGCGTGTAAGTGTGTATCCTGGTTAGAGTGAGTGTGTAACAGTGTTTAACCTGGTTACCGTGAGTGTGTAACCTGGTTAGAGTGTGTAACAGTGTGTAACCTGGTTAGAGTGAGTGTGTAACAGTGTCTAACCTGGTTACTGTGAGTGTGTAACCTGGTTACCGTGAGTGTGTAACGGTGTAACCTGGTTACCGTGTGTGTGTAACAGTGTGTAACCTGGTTACTGTGAGTGTGTAACCTGGTTACCGTGAGTGTAACGGTGTAACCTGGTTACCGTGTGTGTGTAACAGTGTGTAACCTGGTTACTGTGAGTGTGTAACCTGGTTACCGTGTGTGTGTAACAGTGTGTAACCTGGTTACCGTGAGTGTGTAACCTGGTTAGAGTGAGTGTGTAACAGTGTGTAACCTGGTTACTGTGAGTGTGTAACCTGGTTACCATGAGTGTGTAACAGTGTCTAACCTGGTTACTGTGAGTGTGTAACGGTGTAACCTGGTTACTGTGAGTGTGTAACAGTGTGTAACCTGGTTACTGTGAGTGTGTGTAACCTGGTTACCGTGTGTGTGTGTAACAGGCTATAACATTGCGGTGTGTACCTCGGTTTACTGGGAGGAATGTTCCCACGTTTGAAGCTGTCACAGGGTGAGTGTAACCTTGCAGCCGGTGAGCGGAGTGTTTACCGCCTTGTTGTGTATTTCCCTGAGACCCTCTACATTATAATTACCCTCCACATTCACTCGGCTTTTGTCAAATCTGTGACGTTTTCAAACTAGTCAACCCTGGAACAGTTCTCTCACACTCTCTCTCTCTCTCTCACTCTCACTCGCTGTCTCTCACACTCTCTCTCTCTCACTCGCTGTCTCTCACACTCTCTCTCACTCGCTGTCTCTCACACTCTCTCTCTCTCACTCTCACTCGCTGTCTCTCACACTCTCTCTCTCTCACTCTCACTCGCTGTCTCTCACATTCTCTCTCACTCGCTGTCTCTCACACTCTCTCTCACTCTCACTCGCTGTCTCTCACACTCTCTCTCTCTCACTCTCACTCGCTGTCTCTCACACTCTCACTCGCTGTCTCTCACACTTTCTCTCTCACTAGCTGTCTCTCACATTCTCTCTCTCTGTCTCTCACATTCTCTCTCTCTCTCGCTGTCTCTCACATTCTCGCTCTCTCTCGCTCTCTCTGTTTCTCTCTCACTGTCTCTCACACACTATCTCTCTTGCTCGCTCTCATATTCTCTCTCTCTTTCTCGCTGTCTCTCACATTCTCTCTCTCTCGCTGTGTCTCACTCTCTCTCTCACTGTCTCTCTCTCTCACTCTCTCTCTGTCTCTCTCTCTCTCTTGCTGTCTCTCTCACAGTCTCGCTGTCTCCCTGTCTCTCTCTCTTGCTGTCTCCCACACTCACTCTCTCGTCTCTCTCTCTCGTCTCTCTCTCTCTCTGTCTCTCACACTATCACTCTCTCGCTGTTTCTCACTCTCTCGCTGTCTCTCTCTCTCTGTGTCTCTCACACTCTCTCTCACACTATCTCTCTCTCTCTCTCTGATGCATGTCCCTCTTCCCTCTGGGTGACACCCCACAACACCCCAGCTCCTGTCTAACCCCTCGGTCTGCCTCTGTAACATACGTGAGAACTTTATTTTTCAGTTCCTGGCTCTGGGTCACCCACAAAGACAGACAATTAAAACCCCACCCACACCCCACCTTACGGTCTCACTCAGAGAAATGCACGCGTCCGGAGACAGTGACACACAGAGACGGAGAAAGGGGTCAGTGCTGCTGCCTCACGGCGCCAGGGACCCGGGTTCGATCCCACCCTCGGGTGACTGTCTGTGTGCAGTTTGTACATTCTTCCCCCCCCCGTGCCTTCTGGTTTAGTCCCACAGCCCCCCCCTCACATGGGGAGGTTCAGGTGGAGTGACTACAGGAAGCGCAGGGATAGGATAGGATGCTCTTTGGAGAGTCAGTATGGACGGGGTGGGCTGAATGGCCAGTTTCCACACTGCAGGGATTCCGCGGGCTGAAGTGGAGACGTGCACAAGGACAGAGAGGGACACACACACACAGACAGGGACAGACACAGACACACACACACACACACACACACACAGGGACAGACACACACACACCTAAGACAGGGACACAGACAGACACACTGACACAGGGACAGGGACACAGACATACTGAGGGACAGGGACACACTGTGGGACAGAGAGGGATAGGGACACTGAGGGACAGAGAGAGACAAGGACAAAGACTCACTGAGGGACAGAGAGAGAGAGGGACAGGGACACACTGAGGGACACAGGGACAGAGACACACTGAGGGACAGGGATAGGGACAGAGACACACTGAGGGACAGAGAGAGATAGGGCTGAAAATGTGTTGCTGGTTAAAGTGCAGCAGGTCAGGCAGCATCCAAGGTACAGGAAATTCGACGTTTCGGGCATAAGCCCTTCATCAGGAATCATCGACTCTCTTGCTCCTTGGATGCTGCCTGACCTGCTGCACTTTAACCAGCAACACATTTTCAGCTCTGATCTCCAGTATCTGCAGACCTCACTTTCTCCACAGAGAGAGAAGGGGACAGGAACAGAGAGAGACAAGGACATAGACACACTGAGGGACACAGAGAGAGATAGGGACAGAGACACTGAGGGACACAGAGAGAGACAAGGACATAGACACACTGAGGGACACAGAGAGAGATAGGGACAGAGACACTGAGGGACACAGAGAGAGACAAGGACAGAGACACACTGAGGGACACAGAGAGAGATAGGGACAGAGACACTGAGGGACACAGAGAGAGACAAGGACATAGACACACTGAGGGACACAGAGAGAGATAGGGACAGAGACACAGAGAGAGAGAGAGAGAGGGACAGAGGCACACTGAGGGACAGAGAGATAGGGACAGAGACACACTGAGGGACACAGAGGGAGAGAGAGAGGGACAGGCACACTGAGGGACAGAGAGATAGGGACAGAGACACACTGAGGGACAGAGAGAGAGAGGGACAGAGACACACTGAGGGACATAGGGACAGGGATACAGTGAGGAACAGAGACACACTGAGGGACACAGAGAAAGAGGGGGACAGGGACACACTGAGATACAGAGAGAGAAGGAGGGACAGGGATACACTGAGGGACAGAGACACACGGACAGAGACACACTGGGGGACAGGGACAGAGAGGGACAGGGACACTGAGGGAGACAGAGAGAGATAGGGACACACTGAGAGACAGGGACACACTGAGGGAGAGAGAGAGATAGGGACACACTGAGGGAGAGAGAGAGATAGGGACACACTGAGGGACAGGGACACACTGAGGGACAGAGAGAGATAGGGACACACTGAGGGACAGGGACACACTGAGGGACAGAGAGAGATAGGGACACACTGAGGGACAGGGACACACTGAGGGACAGAGAGAGACAGGGACACACTGAGGGACAGGGACACACTGAGGGACAGAGAGAGACAGGGACACACTGAGGGACAGAGAGATAGGGACACACTGAGGGACAGGGAGAGACAGGGACACACTGAGGGACAGGGACACACTGAGGGACAGAGAGATAGGGACACACTGAGGGACAGGGAGAGACAGGGACACACTGAGGGACAGGGACACACTGAGGGACAGAGAGATAGGGACACACTGAGGGACAGGGAGAGACAGGGACACACTGAGGGACAGGGACACACTGAGGGACAGAGAGAGAGACAGAGACACACTGAGGGACAGGGAGAGACAGGGACACACTGAGGGACAGGGACACACTGAGGGACAGAGAGAGACAGAGACACACTGAGGGACAGAGAGGGGGACAGGGACACACTGAGGGACAGAGAGAGACAGAGACACACTGAGGGACAGAGAGGGGGACAGGGACACACTGAGGGACAGAGAGAGACAGAGACACACTGAGGGACAGAGAGGGGGACAGGGACACACTGAGGGACAGAGAGAGACAGAGACACACTGAGGGACAGAGAGGGGGACAGGGACACACTGAGGGACAGAGAGAGACAGAGACACACTGAGGGACAGAGAGGGGGACAGGGACACACTGAGGGACAGAGAGAGACAGAGACACACTGAGGGACAGAGAGGGGGACAGGGACACACTGAGGGACAGAGAGAGACAGAGACACACTGAGGGACAGAGAGGGACAGGGACACACTGAGGGACAGAGAGAGACAGAGACACACTGAGGGACAGAGAGGGGGACAGGGACACACTGAGGGACAGAGAGAGACAGAGACACACTGAGGGACAGAGAGAGACAGGGACACACTGAGGGACAGGGACACACTGGGGTACAGGGAGAATCTGAAAAAGTGAATGAATAGAACTACCGCCAGTACCAAAGATGGCCGACACGCCTGTCATAAACAGAGGCAGGAAAGCACCAGTATCAAAGATGGCCGATGCCACCTGCGGGGAGACCACCGGCATCAAAGATGGCCGCCTTCCGTCCAGGCGGCGCCGCCAACATCAAAGATGGCCGCCTTCCGTCCAGCCGGCGCCGCCAACATCAAAGATGGCCGCCCCGCCCGCCGCAATGGGACGGGAGGAGGTGGAACCGGAAGTTCCGCCGCCGGACCGCCCCCCCCCACGTGGTGTCCGTCGGTCTAAATGCTCCCCCACGTGCTAAGGTTCCGGGCGATGGCGGCGGCGGGAGGTCGGTGTCTCTCGGGCTCGGGGCCTAGTCCTGGGCTGAAGCCTCGGGCTCGAGTTCGGATCGGGACCCACGGGGGGACCTTCCACTGCGACGAGGCTGTGGCCTGTTTCCTGCTGCGGGTCCTGCCCCAATATCAGGTTTTTATCAGAATATGTCACAGCGAGGGCACTATATATATATATATATATATATGTATATACATTATATACGTTATATACACTGTATATCACAGCGGGGGGCACTGTATATACATTATATACGTTATACACACGGTATATCACAGCGAGGGCACTGTATATACATTATATACGTTATATACACTGTATATCACAGCGGGGGGCACTGTATATACATTATATACATTATATACACTATATCACAGCGGGGGCACTATATATACATTATATACGTTATATACACTATATCACAGCGGGGGCACTGTATATACATTATATACGTTATACACACGGTATATCACAGCGGGGGCACTGTATATACATTATATATGTTATATACACTGTATATCACAGCGGGGGGCACTGTATATACATTATATACGTTATACACACTATATCACAGCGGGGGGCACTGTATATACATTATATACGTTATACACACGGTATATCACAGCGAGGGGCACTGTATATACATTATATACGTTATACACACGGTATATCACAGCGGGGGGCACTGTATATACATTACATACGTTATACACGCTGTATATCACAGCGGGGGGCACTGTATATACATTATATACGTTATACACACGGTATATCACAGCGGGGGGCACTGTATATACATTATATACGTTATACACACTGTATATCACAGCGGGGGGCACTGTATATACATTATATACGTTATATACACTGTATATCACAGCGGGGGGCACTATATATACATTATATACGTTATACACACGGTATATCACAGCGGAGGGCACTGTATATACATTATATACGTTATACACGCTGTATATCACAGCGGGGGGCACTGTATATACATTATATACGTTATACACGCTGTATATCACAGCGGGGGGCACTGTATATACATTATATACGTTATACACGGTATTTCACAGCGAGGGGCACTGTATATACATTATATACGTTATACACACTATATCACAGCGGGGGGCACTGTATATACATTATATACGTTATACACACGGTATATCACAGCGGGGGGCACTGTATATACATTATATACGTTATACACACGGTATATCACAGCGAGGGGCACTGTATATACATTATATACGTTATACACACGGTATATCACAGCGAGGGGCACTGTATATACATTATATACACTATATATCACAGCGAGGGGCACTATATATACATTATATACACGATATATCACAGCGAGGGGCACTATATATACATTATATACGTTATACACACGGTATATCACAGCGAGGGGTACTATATATACATTATACACGTTATACACACGGTATATCACAGCGAGGGGCACTATATATACATTATACACGTTATACACACTGTATATCACAGCGAGGGGCACTATATATACATTATATACGTTATATACACGGTATATCACAGCGAGGGGCACTATATATACATTATATACGTTATACACGGTATACCACAGCGAGGGGCACTATATATACATTATATACACGGTATATCACAGCGAGGGGCACTATATATACATTATATACGTTATACACACTGTATATCACAGCGAGGGGCACTATATATACATTATATACACGGTATATCACAGCGAGGGCCACTATATATACATTATATACACGGTATATCACAGCGAGGGGCACTATATATACATTATATACACGGTATATCACAGCGAGGGGCACTATATATACATTATATACGTTATATACACTGTATATCACAGCGAGGGGCACTATATATACATTATATACACGGTATATCACAGCGAGGGCCACTATATATACATTATATACACGGTATATCACAGCGAGGGGCACTATATATACGTTATATACACTGTATATCACAGCGAGGGGCACTATATATACATTATATACACGGTATATCACAGCGAGGGGCACTATATATACATTATATACGTTATATACACTGTATATCACAGCGAGGGGCACTATATATACATTATATACGTTATACACACTGTATATCACAGCGAGAGGCACTATATATACACATTATATACGTTATACACACTGTATATCACAGCGAGGGGCACTATATATACATTATATACGTTATACACTGTATATCACAGCGAGGGGCACTATATATACACATTATATACGTTATATACACTATATCACAGCGAGGGGCACTATATATACATTATATTCGTTATATACACGGTATATCACAGCGAGGGGCACTATATATACATTATATACGTTATATACACTGTATATCACAGCGAGGGGCACTATATATACATTATATACGTTATACACGCTGTATATCACAGCGGGGGGCACTGTATATACATTATATACGTTATATACACGGTATATCAGAGCGGGGACACTGTATATACATTATATACATTATACACGCTGTATATCACAGCGAGGGGCACTGTATATACATTATATACGTTATACACACGGTATATCACAGCGGGGGCCACTATATACATTATATACGTTATACACACGGTATATCACAGCGAGGGGCACTGTATATACATTATATACACTATATATCACAGCGAGGGGCACTGTATATACATTATATACGTTATACACACGGTATATCACAGCGAGGGGCACTATATATACGTTATACACGGTATATCACAGCGAGGGGCACTATATATACATTATACACGTTATACACACGGTATATCACAGCGAGGGGCACTATATATACATTATATACGTTATATACACGGTATATCACAGCGAGGGGCACTATATATACACATTATATACGTTATATACACTGTATATCACAGCGAGGGGCGCTATATACATTATATACACGGTATATCACAGCGAGGGGCACTATATATACATTATATACGTTATATACACTGTATATCACAGCGAGGGGCACTATATATACATTATATACACGGTATATCACAGCGAGGGGCACTATATATACATTATATACGTTATATTGTATATCACAGCGAGGGGCACTATATATACATTATATACACGGTATATCACAGCGAGGGGCACTATATATACGTTATATACACTGTATATCACAGCGAGGGGCGCTATATATACATTATATACACGGTATATCACAGCGAGGGGCACTATATATACATTATATACACTGTATATCACAGCGAGGGGCACTATATATACGTTATACACACTGTATCACAGCGAGGGGCACTATATATATACATTATATACGTTATACACACTGTATATCACAGCGAGGGGCACTATATATACATTATATACGTTATATACACTGTATATCACAGCGAGGGGCACTATATATACATTATATACATGGTATATCACAGCGAGGGGCACTATATATACGTTATATACACTGTATATCACAGCAAGGGGCACTATATATACATTATATACACGGTATATCACAGCGAGGGGCACTATATATACATTATATACGTTATATACACAATATATCACAGCGAGGGGCACTATATATACATTATATACGTTATATACATGGTATATCACAGTGAGGGGCAATATATATATATACATTATATACGTTATACACACTGTATATCACAGCGAGGGGCACTATATATACATTATATACACGGTATATCACAGCGAGGGGCACTATATATACATTATATACGTTATATACACTGTATATCACAGCGAGGGGCACTATATATACATTATATACACGGTATATCACAGCGAGGGCCACTATATATACATTATATACACTGTATATCACAGCGAGGGCCACTATATATACATTATATACACTGTATATCACAGCGAGGGGCACTATATATACATTATATACGTTATACACACGGTATATCACAGCGAGGGGCACTATATATACATTATATACACGATATATCACAGCGAGGGGCACTATATATACATTATATACGTTATACACACGGTATATCACAGCGAGGGGTACTATATATACATTATACACGTTATACACACGGTATATCACAGCGAGGGGCACTATATATACATTATACACGTTATACACACTATATCACAGCGAGGGGCACTATATATACATTATATACGTTATATACACGGTATATCACAGCGAGGGGCACTATATATACATTATATACGTTATACACACGGTATATCACAGCGAGGGGCACTATATATACATTATATACGTTATATACACTGTATATCACAGCGAGGGGCACTATATATACATTATATACACGGTATATCACAGCGAGGGCCACTATATATACATTATATACACGGTATATCACAGCGAGGGGCACTATATATACGTTATATACACTGTATATCACAGCGAGGGGCACTATATATACATTATATACACGGTATATCACAGCGAGGGGCACTATATATACATTATATATGTTATATACACTGTATATCACAGCGAGGGGCACTATATATACATTATATACGTTATACACACTGTATATCACAGTGAGGGGCACTATATATACATTATATACGTTATACACACTGTATCACAGCGAGGGGCACTATATATATACATTATATACGTTATACACACTGTATATCACAGCGATGGGCACTATATATACATTATATACACGGTATATCACAGCGAGGGGCACTATATACATTATATACGTTATATACACTGTATATCACAGCGAGGGGCACTATATATACATTATATTCGTTATATACACGGTATATCACAGCGAGGGGCACTATATATACATTATATACGTTATATACACTGTATATCACAGCGAGGGGCACTATATATACATTATATACGTTATACACGCTGTATATCACAGCGGGGGGCACTGTATATACATTATATACGTTATATACACGGTATATCAGAGCGGGGACACTGTATAAACATTATATACGTTATACACGCTGTATATCACAGCGAGGGGCACTGTATATAGATTATATACGTTATACACACGGTATATCACAGCGGGGGCACTGTATATACATTATATACGTTATACACACGGTATATCACAGCGACGGGCACTGTATATACATTATATACGTTATACGCACGGTATATCACAGCGAGGGGCACTGTATATACATTATATACTTTATACACACGGTATATCACAGCGAGGGGCACTGTATATACATTATATACACTGTATATCACAGCGGGGGCACTATATATACATTATATACGTTATCTACACTATATCACAGCGAGGGGCACTGTATATACATTATATACGTTATATACACGGTATATCACAGCGAGGGGCACTGTATATACATTATATACGTTATACACACTGTATATCACAGCGGGGGAACTATATATACATTATATATGTTATATACACTATATCACAGCGAGGGGCACTGTATATACATTATATACGTTATACACACGGTATATCACAGCGAGGGGCACTGTATATACATTATATACGTTATACACGGTATATCACAGCGAGGGGCACTGTATATACATTATATATGTTATACACACGGTATATCACAGTGGGGGGCACTGTATATACATTATATACGTTATACACACTATATCACAGCGGGGGCACTGTATATACATTATATACGTTATACACACTGTATATCACAGCGAGGGGCACTATATATACATTATATACGTTATACACACTATATCACAGCGAGGGGCACTATATATACATTATATACGTTATACACACGGTATATCACAGCGAGGGGCACTATATATACATTATATACGTTATATACACTGTATATCACAGCGAGGGGCACTATATATACATTATATACACGGTATATCACAGCGAGGGGCACTATATATACATTATATACGTTATATACACTGTATATCACAGCGAGGGGCACTATATATACATTATATACACGGTATATCACAGCGAGGGCCACTATATATACGTTATATACACTGTATATCACAGCGAGGGGCACTATATATACATTATATACACGGTATATCACAGCGAGGGGCACTATATATACATTATATACGTTATATACACTGTATATCACAGCGAGGGGCACTATATATACATTATATACGTTATACACACTGTATATCACAGCGAGGGGCACTATATATATACATTATATACGTTATACACACTGTATCACAGCGAGGGGCACTATATATACATTATATACGTTATACACACTGTATATCACAGCGAGGGGCACTATATATACATTATATACGTTATACACACTGAATATCACAGCGAGGGGCACTATATATACATCATATACGTTATATACACTATATCACAGCGAGGGGCACTATATATACATTATATTCGTTATATACACGGTATATCACAGCGAGGGGCACTATATATATACATATACGTTAGATACACTATATCACAGCGAGGGGCACTATATATACATTATATACGTTATACACGCTGTATATCACAGCGGGGGGCACTGTATATACATTATATACGTTATATACACGGTATATCAGAGCGGGGACACTGTATATACATTATATACATTATACACACGGTATATCACAGCGAGGGGCACTGTATATACATTATATACGTTATACACACGGTATATCACAGCGAGGGGCACTGTATATAGATTATATACGTTATACACACGGTATATCACAGCGGGGGCACTGTATATACATTATATACGTTATACACACGGTATATCACAGCGGGGGCACTGTATATACATTATATACGTTATACACACTATATCACAGCGAGGGGCACTATATATACATTATATACGTTATACACACGGTATATCACAGCAGGGGCACTGTATATACATTATATACGTTATACACTATATCACAGCGAGGGGTACTATATATACATTATATACGTTATACACACGGTATATCACAGCGAGGGGCACTGTATATACATTATATACACTATATATCACAGCGGGGGGGCACTGTATATACATTATATACGTTATACACACGGTATATCACAGCGAGGGGCACTGTATATACATTATATACACTATATATCACAGCGGGGGGCACTGTATATACATTATATACGTTATACACACTGTATATCACAGCGGGGGGCACTGTATATACATTATATACGTTATATACACGGTATATCACAGCGAGGGACACTGTATATACATTATACACGTTATACACACTGTATATCACAGCGGGGGAACTATATATACATTATATATGTTATATACACTATATCACAGCGAGGGGCACTGTATATACATTATATACGTTATACACACGGTATTTCACAGCGAGGGGCACTATATATACATTATATACGTTATACACGGTATATCACAGCGAGGGGCACTGTATATACATTATATACGTTATACACACGGTATATCACAGCGAGGGGCACTGTATATACATTATATACGTTATACACACTGTATATCACAGCGGGGGGCACTATATATACATTATATACACGGTATATCACAGCGAGGGGCACTATATATACATTATATACGTTATATACACTATATCACAGCGAGGGGCACTATATATACATTATATACACTATATATTAGTGTGACAGTGAGGGATGCCGTATATACATTATATATACACTATATATACATTATATACACTATATATCACAGCAAGGGGCATTATATACAGTATATACGTTATATATACATTATATACACTATATATCACTGTGACAGTGAGGGGCACCGTATATACATTATATACACTATATATCACTGACAGTGAGGGACGCTGTATATACATTATGTATATACATTATATACACTATATATCACTGTGACAGTGAGGGGCACCGTATATACATTATATATACATTATACACACTATATATCACAGTGTGACAGTGAGGGGCGCTGTATATACATTATATATACATTATATATGTTATATATACATACACACATCATATACACTATATATACATTATATACACTATATATCAATGTGACAGTGAGGGATGCTGTATATACATTATATATGTTATATATACATACACACACATTATATACACTATATATCACAATGCGACAGTGAGGGGCACCATATATACATTATATATACATAATATACACTATATATACATTATATACACTATATATCAGTGTGACAGTGAGGGATGCTGTATATACATTATATATACATTATATATACTATATGTGCATTATATACACTATATATCACTGATAGCAAGGGGCACTATATATACATTATATATCACAGTGTGACAGTGAGGGGCACTATATATGCATTATATATCACAGTGACAGCGAAGGACACTGTATATACATTATATATACATTATATATACTATATATCACAGTGTGACAGTGAGGGACACTATATATATACATTATATATCACAGTGTGACAGCTAGGGGCACTGTATATACATTATATACACTATATATACATTATATACATAATATATCACGGTGTGACAGCGAGGGACACTATATTATATACATTATGTATACATTATATATCACAGTGTGACAGTGAGGGACACTATATATACATAATATATACATTATATATCACACTGACAGTGAGGGGCATTATGTATACATTATATATACTATATATCACAGTGTGACAGCGAGGAGCATTATATATACATTATATATCTCAGTGTGACAGTGAGGGACATTATATACATTATATACACATAATATATCACTGTGACAGTGGGGGGACACTATACATTATATACACTATATATACATTATATATCACAGTGTGACAGTGAGGGGCACTGTATATACACTATATATACATTATATGTGATAGGGACACTATATACATTATATACACTATACATACATTATATATCACAGTGACAGTGAGGGACACTATATATACATTGTATATCACAATGTGACAGTGATGGGCACTGTATATGCATTATATATCACAGTGTGACAGTGAGGGGCACTATATATACATTATATATCACAGTGACAGTGAGGGACACTATATACATTATATACACATGTACACTATATATACATTATATACACAATGTATCGCAGTGTGAGAGTGAGGGACACTATATATACATTATATATCACAATGACAGTGAGGGGCACTGTATATGCATTATATATCACAGTGTGACAGTGAGGGGCACTATATATACATTATATGCATTATAAACCAATGTGACAGTGAGGGACACTATAAATACATTATATATACATTATATATCACAGTGTGGGACACTGTATATACATTATATACACTGTATATACATTCTATACACATAATATATCACAGTGTGACAGTGAGGGGCACTATATATACATTATATATCACAGTGACAGTGAGGAACAGGGTATATACATTATATACATTATATATACACGTACACTATATATACATTATATACACATAATATATCACAGTGTGACAGTGAGGGACACTATATATACATTGTATATACGCACACGTATATCACAATGCGACAGTGAGGGGCACTATATTATATACATTATATACGTGTTATATGCGCATAATATATCTCAGTGTAACAGCGAGGGACACTATATATACATTATTTATATACATTATATACACATAGTATCACAGTGTGACAGTGAGGGGCATTATATATACAATATATCAACAGTGTGACTGTGAGGGACACGATATATACATTATATGCATGTAATATATCACTGTTACAGTGTTAAACACAGTATAGAATATATACATTATATACACAACATATCACACTGTTACAGCGTTAAACACGGTATAGAATGCATACACTATATACACAACACATCACACTTACAGCGTTACACACGGTATAGAATATATACATTATATACAATATATGTACATTATATACACAACATATCACACTGTTAGTGTTAAACACTATAGACTATACATATTATATATAATATGTACATTATATGCACATAATATATCACACAGCGTTAAACACAGTATAGAATATATACATTACACACAAACGCATCATATATCACACTTAAAATGTTAAACAGTGTGTAATATATACATTCTATACGTACATTATATATATATACACACATTATATTCATTATATACACAATATATCACACTTAGAGCATTAAACATGGTATAGAATATATACATTACTTATATACACATAATATATCACAGTGTTACAGCGTTAAACATGGTATAAAAAAGGTTAAAATGTTAAAGATTTAAAAATATTTAAACGTTCAAATATATAAACATTAAAATGTTAAATGTAAAAATCATATTAAAATATTACAGCGTACACAGGGTAACGTTCCCTAAAAATATCCACCGCCCGATATGTAAATATTACAGCGTTCACAGGGTAACGTTCCCTAAAAATATCCACCGCCCGGTATGTAAATATTACAGCGTTCACAGGGTAACGTCCCTAAAAGTATCCACCGCCCGATATGTAAATATTACAGCGTTCACAGGGTAACGTCCCTAAAAATATCCACCGCCCAATATGTAAATATTACAGCGTTCACAGGGTAACGTCCCCTAAAAATATCCACCGCCCGGTATGTAAATATTACAGCGTTCACAGGGTAACGTCCCTAAAAATATCCACCGCCCGATATGTAAATATTACAGCGCTCACAGGGTAACGTCCCTAAAAATATCCGTCGTGCGATATGTAAATATTACAGCGTTCATAGGGTAAAGTGCCCTAAAAATATCCGCCGCCCGATATGTAAATATTACAGCGTTCACAGGGTAACGTTCCCTAAAAATATCCACCGCCCGATATGTAAATATTACAGCGTTCACAGGGTAACGTCCCCTAAAAATATCCGCCGCCCGATATGTAAATATTACGGCGTTCACAGGGTAACATCCCTAAAAATATCCATCGTCCGATATGTAAATATTACAGCGTTCACAGGGTAAAGTTCCCTAAAAATATCCGCCGCCCGATATGTAAATATTACAGCGTTCACAGGGTAACGTTCCCTAAAAATATCCACCGCCCGATATGTAAATATTACAGCGTTCACAGGGTAACGTCCCTAAAAATATCCACCGCCCGATGTGTAAATATTACAGCGTTCACAGGGTAACGTTCACTAAAAATATCCACCGCCCGATATGTAAATATTACAGCGTTCACAGGGTAACATTCCCTAAAAATATCCACCGCCCGATATGTAAATATTACAGCGTTCACAGGGTAACGTCCCTAAAAATATCCACCGCCCGATGTGTAAATATTACAGCGTTCACAGGGTAACGTTCCCTAAAAATATCCACCGCCCGATATGTAAATATTACAGCGTTCACAGGGTAACGTCCCTAAAAATATCCACCGCCCGATATGTAAATATTACAGCGTTCACAGGGTAACGTTCACTAAAAATATCCGCCGCCCGATATGTAAATATTACAGCGTTCACAGGGTAACGTCCCTAAAAATATCCACCGCCCGACATGTAAATATTACAGCGTTCACAGGGTAACGTCCCTAAAAATATCCACCGCCCGATATGTAAATATTAGAGCGTTCACAGGGTAACGTTCACTAAAAATATCCACCGCCCGATATGTAAATATTAGAGCGTTCACAGGGTAACGTTCACTAAAAATATCCACCGCCCGATATGTAAATATTACGGCGTTCACAGGGTAACGTTCACTAAAAATATCCACCGCCCGATATGTAAATATTACGGCGTTCACAGGGTGACGTCCCTAAAAATATCCGCCGCCCGATATGTAAATATTACGGCGTTCACAGGGTAACGTTCCCTAAAAATATCCACCGCCCGATATGTAAATATTACAGCGTTCACAGGGTAACGTTCCCGAAAAATATCCACGGCCCGATATGTAAATATTACAGCGTTCACAGGGTAATGTCCCTAAAAATATCCACCGCCCGATATGTAAATATTACAGCGTTCACAGGGTAACGTTCCCTAAAAATATCCACCGCCCGATATGTAAATATTACAGCGTTCACAGGGTAACGTCCCTAAAAATATCCGCCGCCCGATATGTAAATATTACAGCGTTCACAGGGTAACGTTCCCTAAAAATATCCACCGCCCGGTATGTAAATATTACAGCGTTCACAGGGTAACGTCCCTAAAAATATCCACCGCCCAATATGTAAATATTACAGCGTTCACAGGGTAACGTCCCCTAAAAATATCCACCGCCCGGTATGTAAATATTACAGCGTTCACAGGGTAACGTCCCTAAAAATATTCACCGCCCGATATGTAAATATTACAGCGCTCACAGGGTAACGTCCCTAAAAATATCCGTCGTCCGATATGTAAATATTACAGCGTTCATAGGGTAAAGTGCCCTAAAAATATCCGCCGCCCGATATGTAAATATTACAGCGTTCACAGGGTAACGTTCACTAAAAATATCCACCGCCCGATATGTAAATATTACAGCGTTCACAGGGTAACGTCCCCTAAAAATATCCGCCGCCCGATATGTAAATATTACGGCGTTCACAGGGTAACGTCCCTAAAAATATCCATCGTCCGATATGTAAATATTACAGCGTTCACAGGGTAAAGTTCCCTAAAAATATCCGCCGCCCGATATGTAAATATTACAGCGTTCACAGGGTAACGTTCCCTAAAAATATCCACCGCCCGATATGTAAATATTACAGCGTTCACAGGGTAACGTCCCTAAAAATATCCACCGCCCGATGTGTAAATATTACAGCGTTCACAGGGTAACGTTCACTAAAAATATCCACCGCCCGATATGTAAATATTACAGCGTTCACAGGGTAACGTTCCCTAAAAATATCCACCGCCCGATATGTAAATATTACAGCGTTCACAGGGTAACGTCCCTAAAAATATCCACCGCCCGATGTGTAAATATTACAGCGTTCACAGGGTAACGTTCCCTAAAAATATCCACTGCCCGATATGTAAATATTACAGCGTTCACAGGGTAACGTCCCTAAAAATATCCACCGTCCGATATGTAAATATTACAGCGCTCACAGGGTAACCTCCCTAAAAATATCCACCGCCCGATATGTAAATATTACAGCGTTCACAGGGCAACGTTCACTAAAAATATCCGCCTCCCGATATGTAAATATTACAGCGTTCACAGGGTAACGTCCCTAAAAATATCCACCGCCCGATATGTAAATATTACAGCGTTCACAGGGTAACGTTCACTAAAAATATCCGCCGCCCGATATGTAAATATTACAGCGTTCACAGGGTAACGTCCCTAAAAATATCCACCGCCCGACATGTAAATATTACAGCGTTCACAGGGTAACGTCCCTAAAAATATCCACCGCCCGATATGTAAATATTAGAGCGTTCACAGGGTAACGTTCACTAAAAATATCCACCGCCCGATATGTAAATATTAGAGCGTTCACAGGGTAACGTTCACTAAAAATATCCACCGCCCGATATGTAAATATTACGGCGTTCACAGGGTAACGTTCACTAAAAATATCCACCGCCCGATATGTAAATATTACGGCGTTCACAGGGTGACGTCCCTAAAAATATCTGCCGCCCGATATGTAAATATTACGGCGTTCACAGGGTAACGTTCCCTAAAAATATCCACCGCCCGACATGTAAATATTACAGCGTTCACAGGGTAACGTCCCTAAAAATATCCACCGCCCGATATGTAAATATTAGAGCGTTCACAGGGTAACGTTCACTAAAAATATCCACCGCCCGATATGTAAATATTACGGCGTTCACAGGGTAACGTTCACTAAAAATATCCACCGCCCGATATGTAAATATTACGGCGTTCACAGGGTAACGTTCCCTAAAAATATCCGCCGCCCGATATGTAAATATTACAGCGTTCACAGGGTAACGTTCCCTAAAAATATCCACCGCCCGATATGTAAATATTAGAGCGTTCACAGGGTAACGTTCACTAAAAATATCCACCGCCCGATATGTAAATATTACGGCGTTCACAGGGTAACGTTCCCTAAAAATAACCACCGTCCGATATGTAAATATTGGAGCGTTCACAGGGTAACGTTCCCTAAAAATATCCACCGCCCGATATGTAAATATTACAGCGTTCACAGGGTAACGTCCCTAAAAATATCCACCGCCCGATATGTAAATATTAGAGCGTTCACAGGGTAACGTTCACTAAAAATATCCACCGCCCGATATGTAAATATTACGGCGTTCACAGGGTAACGTTCACTAAAAATATCCACCGCCCGATATGTAAATATTACGGCGTTCACAGGGTAACGTTCCCTAAAAATAACCACCGCCCGATATGTAAATATTACGGCGTTCACAGGGTAACGTCCCTAAAAATATCCGCCGCCCGATATGTAAATATTACAGCGTTCACAGGGTAACGTTCACTAAAAATATCCGCCGCCCGATATGTAAATATTACAGCGTTCACAGGGTAACGTTCCCTAAAAATATCCACCGCCCGACATGTAAATATTACAGCGTTCACAGGGTAACGTCCCTAAAAATATCCACCGCCCGATATGTAAATATTAGAGCGTTCACAGGGTAACGTTCACTAAAAATATCCACCGCCCGATATGTAAATATTACGGCGTTCACAGGGTAACGTTCACTAAAAATATCCGCCGCCCGATATGTAAATATTAGAGCATTCACAGGGTAACGTTCACTAAAAATATCCACCGCCCGATATGTAAATATTACAGCGTTCACAGGGTAACCTCCCTAAAAATATCCGCCGCCCGATATGTAAATATTACAGCGTTCACAGGGTAACCTCCCTAAAAATATCCACCGTCCGATATGTAAATATTACGGCGTTCACAGGGTAACGTTCCCTAAAAATAACCACCGCCCGATATGTAAATATTACGGCGTTCACAGGGTGACGTCCCTAAAAATATCCACCGCCCGGTATGTAAATATTACAGCGTTCACAGGGTAACGTCCCTAAAAATATCCACGGCCCGATATGTAAATATTACAGCGTTCACAGGGTAGTGTCCCTAAAAATATCCACCGCCCGATATGTAAATATTACAGCGTTCACAGGGTAACGTTCCCTAAAAATATCCACCGCCCGATATGTAAATATTACAGCGTTCACAGGGTAACGTCCCTAAAAATATCCGCCGCCCGATATGTAAATATTACAGCGTTCACAGGGTAACGTCCCTAAAAATGTCCGCCGCCCGATATGTAAATATTACAGCGTTCACAGGGTAACGTTCCCTAAAAATATCCACCGCCCGATATGTAAATATTACAGCGTTCACAGGGTAACGTCCCTAAAAATATCCACCGCCCGGTATGTAAATATTACAGCGTTCACAGGGTAACGTCCCTAAAAATATCCACCGCCCGATATGTAAATATTACAGCGCTCACAGGGTAACGTCCCTAAAAATGTCCATCGTCCGATATGTAAATATTACAGCGTTCACAGGGTAAAGTTCCCTAAAAATATCCGCCGCCCGATATGTAAATATTACAGCGTTCACAGGGTAACGTCCACTAAAAATATCCGCCGCCCGATATGTAAATATTACAGTGTTCACAGGGTGACGTCCCTAAAAATATCCGCCGCCCGATATGTAAATATTACAGCGTTCACAGGGTAAAGTTCCCTAAAAATATCCGCCGCCCGATATGTAAATATTACAGCGTTCACAGGGTAACGTTCCCTAAAAATATCCACCGCCCGATATGTAAATATTACAGCGTTCCCAGGGTAACGTCCCAAAAAATATCCACCGCCCGATATGTAAATATTAGAGCGTTCACAGGGTAACCTCCCTAAAAATATCCACCGTCCGATATGTAAATATTACAGCGTTCACAGGGTAACCTCCCTAAAAATATCCACCGCCCGATATGTAAATATTACAGCGTTCCCAGGGTAACGTCCCTAAAAATAACCACCGCCCGATATGTAAATATTACAGCGTTCACAGGGTAACGTCCCTAAAAATATCCGCCGCCCGATATGTAAATATTACAGCGTTCACAGGGTAACGTTCCCTAAAAATATCCACCGCTCGATATGTAAATATTACAGCGTTCACAGGGTAACGTCCCTAAAAATATCCACCGCCCGATATGTAAATATTACAGCGTTCACAGGGTAACGTCCCCTAAAAATATCCACCGCCCGATATGTAAATATTAGAGCGTTCACAGGGTAACGTCCCTAAAAATATCCATCGTCCGATATGTAAATATTACAGCGTTCACAGGGTAAAGTTCCCTAAAAATATCCGCCGCCCGATATGTAAATATTACAGCGTTCACAGGGTAAAGTTCCCTAAAAATATCCACCGCCCGATATGTAAATATTACAGCGTTCCCAGGGTAACGTCCCAAAAAATATCCACCGCCCGATATGTAAATATTACAGCGTTCACAGGGTAACGTCCCTAAAAATATCCGCCGCCCGATATGTAAATATTACAGCGTTCACAGGGTAACGTTCACTAAAAATATCCGCTGCCCGATATGTAAATATTACAGCATTCACAGGGTAACGTCCCTAAAAATATCCACCGCCCGACATGTAAATATTACAGCGTTCACAGGGTAACGTCCCTAAAAATATCCACCGCCCGATATGTAAATATTAGAGCGTTCACAGGGTAACGTTCACTAAAAATATCCACCGCCCGATATGTAAATATTACGGCGTTCACAGGGTAACGTTCACTAAAAATATCCACCGCCCGATATGTAAATATTACGGCGTTCACAGGGTGACGTCCCTAAAAATATCCGCCGCCCGATATGTAAATATTACGGCGTTCACAGGGTAACGTTCCCTAAAAATATCCGCCGCCCGATATGTAAATATTACAGCGTTCACAGGGTAACGTTCCCTAAAAATATCCACCGCCCGATATGTAAATATTAGAGCGTTCACAGGGTAACGTTCACTAAAAATATCCACCGCCCGATATGTAAATATTACGGCGTTCACAGGGTAACGTTCACTAAAAATATCCACCGCCCGATATGTAAATATTACGGCGTTCACAGGGTAACGTTCCCTAAAAATAACCACCGCCCGATATGTAAATATTACGGCGTTCACAGGGTAACGTCCCTAAAAATATCCGCCGCCCGATATGTAAATATTACAGCGTTCACAGGGTAACGTTCACTAAAAATATCCGCCGCCCGACATGTAAATATTACAGCGTTCACAGGGTGACGTCCCTAAAAATATCCACCGCCCGATATGTAAATATTAGAGCGTTCACAGGGTAACGTTCACTAAAAATATCCACCGCCCGATATGTAAATATTACGGCGTTCACAGGGTAACGTTCACTAAAAATATCCACCGCCCGATATGTAAATATTACGGCGTTCACAGGGTGACGTCCCTAAAAATATCCGCCGCCCGATATGTAAATATTACGGCGTTCACAGGGTAACGTTCCCTAAAAATATCCGCCGCCCGATATGTAAATATTACGGCGTTCACAGGGTAACGTTCCCTAAAAATATCCACCGCCCGATATGTAAATATTAGAGCGTTCACAGGGTAACGTTCACTAAAAATATCCACCGCCCGATATGTAAATATTACGGCGTTCACAGGGTAACGTTCCCTAAAAATAACCACCGCCCGATATGTAAATATTACAGCGTTCACAGGGTAACGTTCCCTAAAAATATCCACCGCCCGATACGTAAATATTAGAGCGTTCACAGGGTAACGTTCACTAAAAATATCCACCGCCCGATATGTAAATATTACGGCGTTCACAGGGTAACGTTCACTAAAAATATCCACCGCCCGATATGTAAATATTACGGCGTTCACAGGGTAACGTTCCCTAAAAATATCCGCCGCCCGATATGTAAATATTACAGCGTTCACAGGGTAACGTTCCCTAAAAATATCCACCGCCCGATATGTAAATATTAGAGCGTTCACAGGGTAACGTTCACTAAAAATATCCACCGCCCGATAAGTAAATATTACGGCGTTCACAGGGTAACGTTCCCTAAAAATAACCACCGCCCGATATGTAAATATTACAGCGTTCACAGGGTAACGTTCCCTAAAAATATCCGCCGCCCGATATGTAAATATTACGGCGTTCACAGGGTAACGTTCCCTAAAAATATCCACCGCCCGATATGTAAATATTAGAGCATTCACAGGGTAACGTTCACTAAAAATATCCACCGCCCGATATGTAAATATTACAGCGTTCACAGGGTAACCTCCCTAAAAATATCCGCCGCCCGATATGTAAATATTACAGCGTTCACAGGGTAACCTCCCTAAAAATATCCACCGCCCGATATGTAAATATTACGGCGTTCACAGGGTAACGTTCCCTAAAAATAACCACCGCCCGATATGTAAATATTACGGCGTTCACAGGGTGACGTCCCTAAAAATATCCACCGCCCGGTATGTAAATATTACAGCGTTCACAGGGTAACGTCCCTAAAAATATCCACGGCCCGATATGTAAATATTACAGCGTTCACAGGGTAGTGTCCCTAAAAATATCCACCGCCCGATATGTAAATATTACAGCGTTCACAGGGTAACGTTCCCTAAAAATATCCACCGCCCGATATGTAAATATTACAGCGTTCACAGGGTAACGTACCCTAAAAATATCCACCGCCCGATATGTAAATATTACAGCGTTCACAGGGTAACGTCCCTAAAAATATCCGCCGCCCGATATGTAAATATTACAGCGTTCACAGGGTAACGTTCCCTAAAAATATCCACCGCCCGATATGTAAATATTACAGCGTTCACAGGGTAACGTCCACTAAAAATATCCGCCGCCCGATATGTAAATATTACAGCGTTCACAGGGTAACGTTCCCTAAAAATATCCACCGCCCGATATGTAAATATTACAGCGTTCACAGGGTAACGTTCCCTAAAAATATCCACCGCCCGATATGTAAATATTACGGCGTTCACAGGGTAACGTCCCTAAAAATATCCATCGTCCGATATGTAAATATTACGGCGTTCACAGGGTAACGTTCCCTAAAAATATCCGCCGCCCGATATGTAAATATTACAGCGTTCACAGGGTAACGTTCCCTAAAAATATCCACCGCCCGATATGTAAATATTACAGCGTTCCCAGGGTAACGTCCCAAAAAATATCCACCGCCCGATATGTAAATATTACAGCGTTCACAGGGTAACCTCCCTAAAAATATCCACCGTCCGATATGTAAATATTACAGCGTTCACAGGGTAACCTCCCTAAAAATATCCCCCGCCCGATATGTAAATATTACAGCGTTCACAGGGTAACGTTCCCTAAAAATATCCACCGCCCGATATGTAAATATTACAGCGTTCACAGGGTAACGTCCCTAAAAATATCCGCCGCCCGATATGTAAATATTACAGCGTTCACAGGGTAACGTTCACTAAAAATATCCGCCGCCCGATATGTAAATATTACAACGTTCACAGGGTAACGTTCCCTAAAAATATCCACCGCCCGATATGTAAATATTACAGCGTTCACAGGGTAACGTCCCTAAAAATATCCACCGCCCGATATGTAAATATTAGAGCGTTCACAGGGTAACGTTCCCTAAAAATATCCACCGCCCGATATGTAAATATTACAGCGTTCACAGGGTAACCTCCCTAAAAATATCCACCGTCCGATATGTAAATATTGGAGCGTTCACAGGGTAACCTCCCTAAAAATATCCACCGCCCGATATGTAAATATTACAGCGTTCCCAGGGTAACGTCCCTAAAAATAACCACCGCCCGATATGTAAATATTACAGCGTTCACAGGGTAACGTCCCTAAAAATATCCGCCGCCCGATATGTAAATATTACAGCGTTCACAGGGTAACGTTCACTAAAAATATCCGCCGCCCGATATGTAAATATTACAGCGTTCACAGGGTAACGTTCCCTAAAAATATCCACCGCTCGATATGTAAATATTACAGCGTTCACAGGGTAACGTCCCTAAAAATATCCACCGCCCGATATGTAAATATTAGAGCGTTCACAGGGTAACGTTCACTAAAAATATCCACCGCCCGATATGTAAATATTACGGCGTTCACAGGGTAACGTTCCCTAAAAATAACCACCGCCCGATATTTAAATATTACGGCGTTCACAGTGTGACGTCCCTAAAAATATCCGCCGCCCGATATGTAAATATTACGGCGTTCACAGGGTAACGTTCCCTAAAAATATCCGCCGCCCGATATGTAAATATTACAGCGTTCACAGGGTAACGTTCCCTAAAAATATCCACCGCCCGATATGTAAATATTAGAGCGTTCACAGGGTAACGATCACTAAAAATATCCACCGCCCGATATGTAAATATTACGGCGTTCACAGGGTAACGTTCACTAAAAATAACCACCGCCCGATATGTAAATATTACAGCGTTCACAGGGTAACATTCACTAAAAATATCCACCGCCCGATATGTAAATATTAGAGCGTTCACAGGGTAACGTCCCTAAAAATATCCATCGTCCGATATGTAAATATTACAGCGTTCACAGGGTAAAGTTCCCTAAAAATATCCGCCGCCCGATATGTAAATATTACAGCGTTCACAGGGTAAAGTTCCCTAAAAATATCCACCGCCCGATATGTAAATATTACAGCGTTCCCAGGGTAACGTCCCAAAAAATATCCACCGCCCGATATGTAAATATTACAGCGTTCACAGGGTAACGTCCCTAAAAATATCCGCCGCCCGATATGTAAATATTACAGCGTTCACAGGGTAACGTTCACTAAAAATATCCGCCGCCCGATATGTAAATATTACAGCGTTCACAGGGTAACGTCCCTAAAAATATCCACCGCCCGACATGTAAATATTACAGCGTTCACAGGGTAACGTCCCTAAAAATATCCACCGCCCGATATGTAAATATTAGAGCGTTCACAGGGTAACGTTCACTAAAAATATCCACCGCCCGATATGTAAATATTACGGCGTTCACAGGGTAACGTTCACTAAAAATATCCACCGCCCGATATGTAAATATTACGGCGTTCACAGGGTGACGTCCCTAAAAATATCCGCCGCCCGATATGTAAATATTACGGCGTTCACAGGGTAACGTTCCCTAAAAATATCCGCCGCCCGATATGTAAATATTACAGCGTTCACAGGGTAACGTTCCCTAAAAATATCCACCGCCCGATATGTAAATATTAGAGCGTTCACAGGGTAACGTTCACTAAAAATATCCACCGCCCGATATGTAAATATTACGGCGTTCACAGGGTAACGTTCACTAAAAATATCCACCGCCCGATATGTAAATATTACGGCGTTCACAGGGTAACGTTCCCTAAAAATATCCACCGCCCGATATGTAAATATTAGAGCATTCACAGGGTAACGTTCACTAAAAATATCCACCGCCCGATATGTAAATATTACAGCGTTCACAGGGTAACCTCCCTAAAAATATCCGCCGCCCGATATGTAAATATTACAGCGTTCACAGGGTAACCTCCCTAAAAATATCCACCGCCCGATATGTAAATATTACGGCGTTCACAGGGTAACGTTCCCTAAAAATAACCACCGCCCGATATGTAAATATTACGGTGTTCACAGGGTGACGTCCCTAAAAATATCCACCGCCCGGTATGTAAATATTACAGCGTTCACAGGGTAACGTCCCTAAAAATATCCACGGCCCGATATGTAAATATTACAGCGTTCACAGGGTAGTGTCCCTAAAAATATCCACCGCCCGATATGTAAATATTACAGCGTTCACAGGGTAACGTTCCCTAAAAATATCCACCGCCCGATATGTAAATATTACAGCGTTCACAGGGTAACGTACCCTAAAAATATCCACCGCCCGATATGTAAATATTACAGCGTTCACAGGGTAACGTCCCTAAAAATATCCGCCGCCCGATATGTAAATATTACAGCGTTCACAGGGTAACGTCCCTAAAAATATCCGCCGCCCGATATGTAAATATTACAGCGTTCACAGGGTAACGTTCCCTAAAAATATCCACCGCCCGATATGTAAATATTACGGCGTTCACAGGGTAACGTCCCTAAAAATATCCACCGCCCGGTATGTAAATATTACAGCGTTCACAGGGTAACGTCCCTAAAAATATCCACCGCCCGATATGTAAATATTACAGCGCTCACAGGGTAACGTCCCTAAAAATGTCCATCGTCCAATATGTAAATATTACAGCGTTCACAGGGTAAAGTTCCCTAAAAATATCCGCCGCCCGATATGTAAATATTACAGCGTTCACAGGGTAACGTCCACTAAAAATATCCGCCGCCCGATATGTAAATATTACAGCGTTCACAGGGTGACGTCCCTAAAAATATCCGCCGCCCGATATGTAAATATTACAGCGTTCACAGGGTAACGTTCCCTAAAAATATCCACCGCCCGATATGTAAATATTACAGCGTTCACAGGGTAACGTTCCCTAAAAATATCCACCGCCCGATATGTAAATATTACGGCGTTCACAGGGTAACGTCCCTAAAAATATCCATCGTCCGATATGTAAATATTACGGCGTTCACAGGGTAAAGTTCCCTAAAAATATCCGCCGCCCGATATGTAAATATTACGGCGTTCACAGGGTAACGTTCCCTAAAAATATCCACCGCCCGATATGTAAATATTACAGCGTTCCCAGGGTAACGTCCCAAAAAATATCCACCGCCCGATATGTAAATATTACAGCGTTCACAGGGTAACCTCCCTAAAAATATCCACCGTCCGATATGTAAATATTACAGCGTTCACAGGGTAACCTCCCTAAAAATATCCACCGCCCGATATGTAAATATTACAGCGTTCCCAGGGTAACGTCCCTAAAAATAATCACCGCCCGATATGTAAATATTACAGCGTTCACAGGGTAACGTCCCTAAAAATATCCGCCGCCCGATATGTAAATATTACAGCGTTCACAGGGTAACGTTCACTAAAAATATCCGCCGCCCGATATGTAAATATTACAGCGTTCACAGGGTACCGTTCCCTAAAAATATCCACCGCCCGATATGTAAATATTACAGCGTTCACAGGGTAACGTCCCTAAAAATATCCGCCGCCCGATATGTAAATATTAGAGCGTTCACAGGGTAACGTTCACTAAAAATATCCACCGCCCGATATGTAAATATTACGGCGTTCACAGGGTAACGTTCCCTAAAAATAACCACCGCCCGATATGTAAATATTACGGCGTTCACAGGGTGACGTCCCTAAAAATATCCACCGCCCGATATGTAAATATTACAGCGTTCACAGGGTAACCTCCCTAAAAATATCCACCGTCCGATATGTAAATATTGGAGCGTTCACAGGGTAACCTCGCCAAAAAATATCCACCGCCCGATATGTAAATATTACAGCGTTCCCAGGGTAACGTCCCTAAAAATAACCACCGCCCGATATGTAAATATTACAGCGTTCACAGGGTAACGTCCCTAAAAATATCCGCCGCCCGATATTTAAATATTACGGCGTTCACAGGGTGACGTCCCTAAAAATATCCGCCGCCCGATATGTAAATATTACGGCGTTCACAGGGTAACGTTCCCTAAAAATATCCGCCGCCCGATATGTAAATATTAGAGCGTTCACAGGGTAACGTTCCCTAAAAATAACCACCGCCCGATATGTAAATATTACAGCGTTCACAGGGTAACATTCACTAAAAATATCCACCGCCCGATATGTAAATATTAGAGCGTTCACAGGGTAACGTCCCTAAAAATATCCATCGTCCGATATGTAAATATTACAGCGTTCACAGGGTAAAGTTCCCTAAAAATATCCGCCGCCCGATATGTAAATATTACAGCGTTCACAGGGTAAAGTTCCCTAAAAATATCCACCGCCCGATATGTAAATATTACAGCGTTCCCAGGGTAACGTCCCAAAAAATATCCACCGCCCGATATGTAAATATTACAGCGTTCACAGGGTAACGTCCCTAAAAATATCCGCCGCCCGATATGTAAATATTACAGCGTTCACAGGGTAACGTTCACTAAAAATATCCGCCGCCCGATATGTAAATATTACAGCGTTCACAGGGTAACGTCCCTAAAAATATCCACCGCCCGACATGTAAATATTACAGCGTTCACAGGGTAACGTCCCTAAAAATATCCACCGCCCGATATGTAAATATTAGAGCGTTCACAGGGTAACGTTCACGAAAAATATCCACCGCCCGATATGTAAATATTACGGCGTTCACAGGGTAACGTTCACTAAAAATATCCACCGCCCGATATGTAAATATTACGGCGTTCACAGGGTGACGTCCCTAAAAATATCCGCCGCCCGATATGTAAATATTACGGCGTTCACAGGGTAACGTTCCCTAAAAATATCCGCCGCCCGATATGTAAATATTACAGCGTTCACAGGGTAACGTTCCCTAAAAATATCCACCGCCCGATATGTAAATATTAGAGCGTTCACAGGGTAACGTTCACTAAAAATATCCACCGCCCGATATGTAAATATTACGGCGTTCACAGGGTAACGTTCACTAAAAATATCCCCCGCCCGATATGTAAATATTACGGCGTTCACAGGGTAACGTTCCCTAAAAATAACCACCGCCCGATATGTAAATATTACGGCGTTCACAGGGTAACCTCGCCAAAAAATATCCACCGCCCGATATGTAAATATTACAGCGTTCCCAGGGTAACGTCCCTAAAAATAACCACCGCCCGATATGTAAATATTACAGCGTTCACAGGGTAACGTCCCTAAAAATATCCGCCGCCCGATATTTAAATATTACGGCGTTCACAGGGTGACGTCCCTAAAAATATCCGGCGCCCGATATGTAAATATTACGGCGTTCACAGGGTAACGTTCCCTAAAAATATCCGCCGCCCGATATGTAAATATTAGAGCGTTCACAGGGTAACGTTCCCTAAAAATAACCACCGCCCGATATGTAAATATTACAGCGTTCACAGGGTAACATTCACTAAAAATATCCACCGCCCGATATGTAAATATTAGAGCGTTCACAGGGTAACGTCCCTAAAAATATCCATCGTCCGATATGTAAATATTACAGCGTTCACAGGGTAAAGTTCCCTAAAAATATCCGCCGCCCGATATGTAAATATTACAGCGTTCACAGGGTAAAGTTCCCTAAAAATATCCACCGCCCGATATGTAAATATTACAGCGTTCCCAGGGTAACGTCCCAAAAAATATCCACCGCCCGATATGTAAATATTACAGCGTTCACAGGGTAACGTCCCTAAAAATATCCGACGCCCGATATGTAAATATTACAGCGTTCACAGGGTAACGTTCACTAAAAATATCCGCCGCCCGATATGTAAATATTACAGCGTTCACAGGGTAACGTCCCTAAAAATATCCACCGCCCGACATGTAAATATTACAGCGTTCACAGGGTAACGTCCCTAAAAATATCCACCGCCCGATATGTAAATATTAGAGCGTTCACAGGGTAACGTTCACGAAAAATATCCACCGCCCGATATGTAAATATTACGGCGTTCACAGGGTAACGTTCACTAAAAATATCCACCGCCCGATATGTAAATATTACGGCGTTCACAGGGTGACGTCCCTAAAAATATCCGCCGCCCGATATGTAAATATTACGGCGTTCACAGGGTAACGTTCCCTAAAAATATCCGCCGCCCGATATGTAAATATTACAGCGTTCACAGGGTAACGTTCCCTAAAAATATCCACCGCCCGATATGTAAATATTAGAGCGTTCACAGGGTAACGTTCACTAAAAATATCCACCGCCCGATATGTAAATATTACGGCGTTCACAGGGTAACGTTCACTAAAAATATCCACCGCCCGATATGTAAATATTACGGCGTTCACAGGGTAACGTTCCCTAAAAATAACCACCGCCCGATATGTAAATATTACGGCGTTCACAGGGTAACGTCCCTAAAAATATCCGCCGCCCGATATGTAAATATTACAGCGTTCACAGGGTAACGTTCACTAAAAATATCCGCCGCCCGATATGTAAATATTACAGCGTTCACAGGGTAACGTTCCCTAAAAATATCCACCGCCCGACATGTAAATATTACAGCGTTCACAGGGTGACGTCCCTAAAAATATCCACCGCCCGATATGTAAATATTAGAGCGTTCACAGGGTAACGTTCACTAAAAATATCCACCGCCCGATATGTAAATATTACGGCGTTCACAGGGTAACGTTCACTAAAAATATCCACCGCCCGATATGTAAATATTACGGCGTTCACAGGGTGACGTCCCTAAAAATATCCGCCGCCCGATATGTAAATATTACGGCGTTCACAGGGTAACGTTCCCTAAAAATATCCACCGCCCGATATGTAAATATTAGAGCGTTCACAGGGTAACGTTCACTAAAAATATCCACCGCCCGATATGTAAATATTACGGCGTTCACAGGGTAACGTTCCCTAAAAATAACCACCGCCCGATATGTAAATATTACAGCGTTCACAGGGTAACGTTCCCTAAAAATATCCACCGCCCGATATGTAAATATTACAGCGTTCACAGGGTAACGTCCCTAAAAATATCCACCGCCCGATATGTAAATATTAGAGCGTTCACAGGGTAACGTCCCTAAAAATATCCACGGCCCGATATGTAAATATTACAGCGTTCACAGGGTAACCTCCCTAAAAATATCCGCCGCCCGATATGTAAATATTACGGCGTTCACAGGGTAACGTCCCTAAAAATATCCGCCGCCCGATATGTAAATATTACAGCGTTCACAGGGTAACGTTCCCTAAAAATATCCACCGCCCGATATGTAAATATTAGAGCGTTCACAGGGTAACGTTCACTAAAAATATCCACCGCCCGATATGTAAATATTACAGCGTTCACAGGGTAACGTCCCTAAAAATATCCACCGCCCGATATGTAAATATTACAGCGTTCCCAGGGTAACGTTCCCTAAAAATAACCACCGCCCGATATGTAAATATTACAGCGTTCCCAGGGTAACGTCCCTAAAAATATCCACCGCCCGATATGTAAATATTACAGCGTTCACAGGGTAACGTTCCCTAAAAATATCCACCGCCCGATATGTAAATATTACAGCGTTCACAGGGTAACGTCCCTAAAAATATCCACCGCCCGATATGTAAATATTAGAGCGTTCACAGGGTAACGTCCCTAAAAATATCCACCGCCCGATATGTAAATATTACAGCGTTCACAGGGTAACCTCCATAAAAATATCCGCCGCCCGATATGTAAATATTACGGCGTTCACAGGGTAACGTCCCTAAAAATATCCGCCCCCCGATATGTAAATATTACAGCGTTCACAGGGTAACGTTCCCTAAAAATATCCGCCGCCCGATATGTAAATATTACAGCGTTCACAGGGATAACGTTCCCTAAAAATATCCACCGCCCGATATGTAAATATTAGAGCGTTCACAGGGTAACGTTCACTAAAAATATCCACCGCCCGATATGTAAATATTACGGCGTTCACAGGGTAACGTTCCCTAAAAATAACCACCGCCCGATATGTAAATATTACAGCGTTCACAGGGTGACGTCCCTAAAAATATCCGCCCCCCGATATGTAAATATTACAGCGTTCACAGGGTGACGTCCCTAAAAATATCCACCGCCCGATATGTAAATATTAGAGCGTTCACAGGGTAACGTTCCCTAAAAATATCCGCCGCCCGATATGTAAATATTAGAGCGTTCACAGGGTAACGTTCACTAAAAATATCCACCGCCCGATATGTAAATATTAGAGCGTTCACAGGGTAACGTTCACTAAAAATATCCGCCGCCCGATATGTAAATATTAGAGCGTTCACATGGTAACGTTCACTAAAAATATCCACCGCCCGATATGTAAATATTAGAGCGTTCACAGGGTAACGTTCACTAAAAATATCCACCGCCCGATATGTAAATATTACGGCGTTCACAGGGTAACGTTCCCTAAAAATAACCACCGCCCGATATGTAAATATTACAGCGTTCACAGGGTGACGTCCCTAAAAATATCCGCCGCCCGATATGTAAATATTACGGCGTTCACAGGGTAACGTTCCCTAAAAATATCCGCCGCCCGATATGTAAATATTACAGCGTTCACAGGGTAACGTTCCCTAAAAATATCCACCGCCCGATATGTAAATATTAGAGCGTTCACAGGGTAACGTTCACTAAAAATATCCATCGCCCGATATGTAAATATTACGGCGTTCACAGGGTAACGTTCACTAAAAATATCCACCGCCCGATATGTAAATATTACGGCGTTCACAGGGTAACGTTCCCTAAAAATAACCACCGCCCGATATGTAAATATTACAGCGTTCACAGGGTAACGTTCACTAAAAATATCCACCGCCCGATATGTAAATATTAGAGCGTTCACAGGGTAACGTTCACTAAAAATATCCACCGCCCGATATGTAAATATTACGGCGTTCACAGGGTAACGTTCCCTAAAAATAACCACCGCCCGATATGTAAATATTACGGCGTTCACAGGGTAACGTCCCTAAAAATAACCACCGCCCGATATGTAAATATTACAGCGTTCACAGGGTAACGTTCACTAAAAATATCCACTGCCCGATATGTAAATATTACAGCGTTCACAGGGTAACGTCCCTAAAAATATCCACCGCCCGATATGTAAATATTAGAGCGTTCACAGGGTAACGTTCACTAAAAATATCCACCGCCCGATATGTAAATATTACGGCGTTCACAGGGTAACGTTCCCTAAAAATAACCACCGCCCGATATGTAAATATTACAGCGTTCACAGGGTAACGTCCCTAAAAATATCCACCGCCCGATATGTAAATATTACAGCGTTCACAGGGTAACGTCCTTAAAAATATCCACCGTCCGATATGTAAATATTACAGCTTTCACAGGGTAACGTCCCTAAAAATATCCACCGTCCGATATGTAAATATTACAGCGTTCACAGGGTAACGTTCCCTAAAAATATCCACCGCCCGATATGTAAATATTACAGCGTTCACAGGGTAACGTTCCCTAAAAATATCCACCGCCCGATATGTAAATATTACAGCGTTCACAGGGTAACGTCCCTAAAAATATCCACCGTCCGATATGTAAATATTACGGCGTTCACAGGGTAACGTCCCTAAAAATATCCGCCGCCCGATATGTAAATATTACAGCGTTCACAGGGTAACGTCCCTAAAAATATCCGCCGCCCGATATGTAAATATTACAGCGTTCACAGGGTAACGTCCCTAAAAATATCCGCCGCCAGATATGTAAATATTACAGCATTCACAGGGTAACGTACCCTAAAAATATCCACCGCCCGATATGTAAATATTACAGCTTTCACAGGGTAACGTCCCTAAAAATATCCACCGCCCGATATGTAAATATTACAGCGTTCACAGGGTGACGTCCCTAAAAATATCCACTGCCCGATATGTAAATATTACGGCGTACACAGGGTAACGTCCCTAAAAATATCCACCGTCCGATATGTAAATATTACAGCGTTCACAGGGTAACGTCCCTAAAAATATCCACCGCCCGATATGTAAATATTACAGCATTCACAGGGTAACGTACCCTAAAAATATCCACCGCCCGATATGTAAATGTTACAGCATTCACAGGGTGACGTCCCTAAAAATATCCACCGCCCGATATGTAAATATTACAGCGTTCACAGGGTAACGTCCCTAAAAATATCCCCCGCCCGATATGTAAATATTAGAGCGTTCACAGGGTAACGTTCACTAAAAATATCCACCGCCCGATATGTAAATATTACGGCGTTCACAGGGTAACGTTCACTAAAAATATCCACCGCCCGATATGTAAATATTACGGCGTTCACAGGGTAACGTTCCCTAAAAATATCCACCGCCCGATATGTAAATATTACAGCGTTCACAGGGTAACCTCCCTAAAAATATCCGCCGCCCAATATGTAAATATTACAGCGTTCACAGGGTAACCTCCCTAAAAATATCCACCGCCTGATATGTAAATATTACGGCGTTCACAGGGTAACGTTCCCGAAAAATAACCACCGCCCGATATGTAAATATTACGGCGTTCACAGGGTGACGTCCCTAAAAATATCCACCGCCCGGTATGTAAATATTACAGCGTTCACAGGGTAACGTCCCTAAAAATATCCACGGCCCGATATGTAAATATTACAGCGTTCACAGGGTAATGTCCCTAAAAATATCCACCGCCCGATATGTAAATATTACAGCGTTCACAGGGTAACGTTCCTAAAAATATCCACCGCCCGATATGTAAATATTACAGCGTTCACAGGGTAACGTACCCTAAAAATATCCACCGCCCGATATGTAAATATTACAGCGTTCACAGGGTAACGTCCCTAAAAATATCCGCCGCCCGATATGTAAATATTACAGCGTTCACAGGGTAACGTTCCCTAAAAATATCCACCGCCCGGTATGTAAATATTACAGCGTTCACAGGGTAACGTCCCTAAAAATATCCACCGCCCGATATGTAAATATTACAGCGTTCACAGGGTAACGTCCCTAAAAATATCCACCGCCCGTTATGTACATATTACAGCGATCACAGGGTAACGTCCCCTAAAAATATCCACCGCCCAATATGTAAATATTACAGCGCTCACAGGGTAACGTCCCTCAAAATATCCATCGTCCGATATGTAAATATTACAGCGTTCACAGGGTAAAGTTCCCTAAAAATATCCGCCGCCCGATATGTAAATATTACAGCGTTCACAGGGTAACGTTCACTAAAAATATCCACCGCCCGATATGTAAATATTACGGCGTTCACAGGGTAACGTTCCCTAAAAATAACCACCGCCCGATATGTAAATATTACAGCGTTCACAGGGTAACGTTCCCTAAAAATAACCACCGCCCGATATGTAAATATTACAGCGTTCCCAGGGTAACGTCCCTAAAAATATCCCCCGCCCGATATGTAAATATTACGGCGTTCACAGGGTAACGTTCCCTAAAAATATCCGCCGCCCGATATGTAAATATTACAGCGTTCACAGGGATAACGTTCCCTAAAAATATCCACCGCCCGATATGTAAATATTAGAGCGTTCACAGGGTAACGTTCACTAAAAATATCCACCGCCCGATATGTAAATATTACAGCGTTCACAGGGTAACGTTCCCTAAAAATATCCACCGCCCGATATGTAAATATTAGAGCGTTCACAGGGTAACGTTCACTAAAAATATCCACCGCCCGATATGTAAATATTACGGCGTTCACAGGGTAACGTTCCCTAAAAATAACCACCGCCCGATATGTAAATATTACAGCGTTCACAGGGTGACGTCCCTAAAAATATCCGCCCCCCGATATGTAAATATTACAGCGTTCACAGGGTGACGTCCCTAAAAATATCCACCGCCCGATATGTAAATATTAGAGCGTTCACAGGGTAACGTTCCCTAAAAATATCCGCCGCCCGATATGTAAATATTAGAGCGTTCACAGGGTAACGTTCACTAAAAATATCCACGCCCGATATGTAAATATTAGAGCGTTCACAGGGTAACGTTCACTAAAAATATCCGCCGCCCGATATGTAAATATTAGAGCGTTCACAGGGTAACGTTCACTAAAAATATCCACCGCCCGATATGTAAATATTAGAGCGTTCACAGGGTAACGTTCACTAAAAATATCCACCGCCCGATATGTAAATATTACGGCGTTCACAGGGTAACGTTCCCTAAAAATAACCACCGCCCGATATGTAAATATTACAGCGTTCACAGGGTGACGTCCCTAAAAATATCCGCCGCCCGATATGTAAATATTACGGCGTTCACAGGGTAACGTTCCCTAAAAATATCCGCCGCCCGATATGTAAATATTACAGCGTTCACAGGGTAACGTTCCCTAAAAATATCCACCGCCCGATATGTAAATATTAGAGCGTTCACAGGGTAACGTTCACTAAAAATATCCACCGCCCGATATGTAAATATTACGGCGTTCACAGGGTAACGTTCACTAAAAATATCCACCGCCCGATATGTAAATATTACGGCGTTCACAGGGTAACGTTCCCTAAAAATAACCACCGCCCGATATGTAAATATTACAGCGTTCACAGGGTAACGTTCACTAAAAATAACCACCGCCCGATATGTAAATATTACAGCGTTCACAGGGTAACGTCCCTAAAAATAACCACCGCCCGATATGTAAATATTACAGCGTTCACAGGGTAACGTTCACTAAAAATATCCACTGCCCGATATGTAAATATTACAGCGTTCACAGGGTAACGTCCCTAAAAATATCCACCGCCCGATATGTAAATATTAGAGCGTTCACAGGGTAACGTTCACTAAAAATATCCACCGCCCGATATGTAAATATTACGGCGTTCACAGGGTAACGTTCCCTAAAAATAACCACCGCCCGATATGTAAATATTACAGCGTTCACAGGGTAACGTCCCTAAAAATATCCACCGCCCGATATGTAAATATTACAGCGTTCACAGGGTAACGTCCTTAAAAATATCCACCGTCCGATATGTAAATATTACAGCTTTCACAGGGTAACGTCCCTAAAAATATCCACCGTCCGATATGTAAATATTACGGCGTTCACAGGGTAACGTCCCTAAAAATATCCGCCGCCCGATATGTAAATATTACAGCGTTCACAGGGTAACGTCCCTAAAAATATCCGCCGCCCGATATGTAAATATTACAGCGTTCACAGGGTAACGTCCCTAAAAATATCCGCCGCCAGATATGTAAATATTACAGCATTCACAGGGTAACGTACCCTAAAAATATCCACCGCCCGATATGTAAATATTACAGCTTTCACAGGGTAACGTCCCTAAAAATATCCACCGCCCGATATGTAAATATTACAGCGTTCACAGGGTGACGTCCCTAAAAATATCCACTGCCCGATATGTAAATATTACAGCGTTCACAGGGTGACGTCCCTAAAAATATCCACTGCCCGATATGTAAATATTACAGCGTTCACAGGGTGACGTCCCTAAAAATATCCACCGCCCGATATGTAAATATTACGGCGTACACAGGGTAACGTCCCTAAAAATATCCACCGTCCGATATGTAAATATTACAGCGTTCACAGGGTAACGTCCCTAACAATATCCACCGCCCGATATGTAAATATTACAGCATTCACAGGGTAACGTACCCTAAAAATATCCACCGCCCGATATGTAAATGTTACAGCATTCACAGGGTGACGTCCCTAAAAATATCCACCGCCCGATATGTAAATATTACAGCGTTCACAGGGTAACGTCCCTAAAAATATCCACCGCCCGATATGTAAATATTAGAGCGTTCACAGGGTAACGTTCACTAAAAATATCCACCGCCCGATATGTAAATATTACGGCGTTCACAGGGTAACGTTCACTAAAAATATCCACCGCCCCGATATGTAAATATTACGGCGTTCACAGGGTAACGTTCCCTAAAAATATCCACCGCCCGATATGTAAATATTACAGCGTTCACAGGGTAACCTCCCTAAAAATATCCGCCGCCCCCAATATGTAAATATTACAGCGTTCACAGGGTAACCTCCCTAAAAATATCCACCGCCTGATATGTAAATATTACGGCGTTCACAGGGTAACGTTCCCGAAAAATAACCACCGCCCGATATGTAAATATTACGGCGTTCACAGGGTGACGTCCCTAAAAATATCCACCGCCCGGTATGTAAATATTACAGCGTTCACAGGGTAACGTCCCTAAAAATATCCACGGCCCGATATGTAAATATTACAGCGTTCACAGGGTAATGTCCCTAAAAATATCCACCGCCCGATATGTAAATATTACAGCGTTCACAGGGTAACGTTCCCTAAAAATATCCACTGCCCGATATGTAAATATTACAGCGTTCACAGGGTAACGTACCCTAAAAATATCCACCGCCCGATATGTAAATATTACAGCGTTCACAGGGTAACGTCCCTAAAAATATCCGCCGCCCGATATGTAAATATTACAGCGTTCACAGGGTAACGTTCCCTAAAAATATCCACCGCCCGGTATGTAAATATTACAGCGTTCACAGGGTAACGTCCCTAAAAGTATCCACCGCCCGATATGTAAATATTACAGCGTTCACAGGGTAACGTCCCTAAAAATATCCACCGCCCGTTATGTACATATTACAGCGTTCACAGGGTAACGTCCCCTAAAAATATCCACCGCCCAATATGTAAATATTACAGCGCTCACAGGGTAACGTCCCTAAAAATATCCATCGTCCGATATGTAAATATTACAGCGTTCACAGGGTAAAGTTCCCTAAAAATATCCGCCGCCCGATATGTAAATATTACAGCGTTCACAGGGTAACGTTCACTAAAAATATCCACCGCCCGATATGTAAATATTACGGCGTTCACAGGGTAACGTTCCCTAAAAATAACCACCGCCCGATATGTAAATATTACAGCGTTCACAGGGTGACGTCCCTAAAAATATCCGCCGCCCGATATGTAAATATTACGGCGTTCACAGGGTAACGTTCCCTAAAAATATCCGCCGCCCGATATGTAAATATTACGGCGTTCACAGGGTAACGTTCCCTAAAAATATCCACCGCCCGATATGTAAATATTAGAGCGTTCACAGGGTAACGTTCACTAAAAATATCCACCGCCCGATATGTAAATATTACGGCGTTCACAGGGTAACGTTCCCTAAAAATAACCACCGCCCGATATGTAAATATTACAGCGTTCACAGGGTAACATTCACTAAAAATATCCACCGCCCGATATGTAAATATTAGAGCGTTCACAGGGTAACGTTCACTAAAAATATCCACCGCCCGATATGTAAATATTACGGCGTTCACAGGGTAACGTTCCCTAAAAATAACCACCGCCCGATATGTAAATATTACAGCGTTCACAGGGTAACGTTCCCTAAAAATAACCACCGCCCGATATGTAAATATTACAGCGTTCCCAGGGTAACGTCCCTAAAAATAACCACCGCCCGATATGTAAATATTACAGCGTTCACAGGGTAACGTTCACTAAAAATATCCACCGCCCGATATGTGAATATTACAGCGTTCACAGGGTAACGTCCCTAAAAATATCCACCGCCCGATATGTAAATATTACGGCGTTCACAGGGTAACGTTCCCTAAAAATAACCACCGCCCGATATGTAAATATTACAGCGTTCACAGGATAACGTTCACTAAAAATATCCACCGCCCGATATGTAAATATTACGGCGTTCACAGGGTAACGTCCCTAAAAATAACCACCGCCGCCCGATATGTAAATATTACAGCGTTCACAGGGTAACGTCCCTAAAAATATCCACCGCCCGATATGTAAATATTACAGCGTTCACAGGGTGACGTCCCTAAAAATATCCACCGCCCGATATGTAAATATTACAGCGTTCACAGGGTAACGTCCCTAAAAATATCCACCGCCCGATATGTAAATATTACAGCGTTCACAGGGTAACGTTCCCTAAAAATATCCACCGCCCGATATGTAAATATTACAGCGTTCACAGGGTAACGTTCCCTAAAAATATCCACCGCCCGATATGTAAATATTACAGCGTTCACAGGGTAACGTCCCTAAAAATATCCATCGTCCGATATGTAAATATTACAGCGTTCGCAGGGTAGCGCCCCTAAAAATATCCACCGCCCGATATGTAAATATTACAGCGTTCACAGGGTCACTTAGGGTGTAACCGTACAGAGTCAGTGTTTATTCAGCAGGGTAAGGGTCACTCACTGTTGTAACCGTACAGAGTCAGTGTTTATACAGCAGGGTAAGGGTCACTCACTGTGTAACCGTACAGAGTCAGTGTTTTTATCAGCAGGGTAAGGGTCACTCACTGTGTAACCGTACAGAGTCAGTGTTTATACAGCAGGGTAAGGGTCACTCACTGTGTAACCGTACAGAGTCAGTGTTTATACAGCAGGGTAAGGGTCACTCACTGTGTTAAACTGTACAGAGTCAGGGTTTATTCAGCAGGGTAAGGGTCACTCACTGTGTAACCGTACAGAGTCAGTGTTTATACAGCAGGGTAAGGGTCACTCACTGTGTAACCGTACAGAGTCAGGGTTTATTCAGCAGGGTAAGGGTCACTCACTGTGTAACCGTACAGAGTCAGTGTTTATACAGCAGGGTAAGGGTCACTCACTGTGTAACCGTACAGAGTCAGTGTTTATACAGCAGGGTAAGGGTCACTCACTGTGTAACCGTACAGAGTCAGTGTTTATTCAGCAGGGTAAGGGTCACTCACTGTGTAAACCGTACAGAGTCAGTGTTTATACAGCAGGGTAAGGGTCACTCACTGTGTAACCGTTTTACAGAGTCAGTGTTTATACAGCAGGGTAAGGGTCACTCACTGTGTAACCGTACAGAGTCAGTGTTTATTCAGCAGGGTAAGGGTCACTCACTGTGTAACCGTACAGAGTCAGTGTTTATACAGCAGGGTAAGGGTCACTCACTGTGTAACCGTACAGAGTCAGTGTTTATACAGCAGGGTCAGGGTCACTCACTGTGTATACCGTTACAGGTCGTTCAGTGTTTATACAGCAGGGTAAGGGTCACTCACTGTGTAACCGTACAGAGTCAGTGTTTATACAGCAGGGTAAGGGTCACTCACTGTGTAACCGTACAGAGTCAGTGTTTATTCAGCAGGGTAAGGGTCACTCACTGTGTAACCGTACAGAGTCAGTGTTTATACAGCAGGGTAAGGGTCACTCACTGTGTAACCGTACAGAGTCAGTGTTTATACAGCAGGGTAAGGGTCACTCACTGTGTAACCGTACAGAGTCAGTGTTTTTACAGCAGGGTAAGGGTCACTCACTGTGTAACCGTACAGAGTCAGTGTTTATTCAGCAGGGTAAGGGTCACTCACTGTGTAACCGTACAGAGTCAGTGTTTATACAGCAGGGTAAGGGTCACTCACTGTGTAAACCGTACAGAGTCAGTGTTTATACAGCAGGGTAAGGGTCACTCACTGTGTAACCGTACAGAGTCAGTGTTTATACAGCAGGGTAAGGGTCACTCACTGTGTAACCGTACAGAGTCAGGGTTTATACAGC